>NW_006159552.1:1312920-1316284 GCF_000334495.1 Tupaia belangeri chinensis
GCCCCCATGTTTTGGGGGGGGGGGGCTTAGTTAGGTTCCTTAGCCATGATTCAAGGGGAAAATCATCCCAGTGGTGGTTGAGTTCTTCACTGCTCCGGCTTGCTGGCACGTGGCTGAGGCTCACGGGGACATGGCCCTCGGGTGTCCATACCCGGGCACATTCCCTGGGGCTGCTTATTCAGAAGAACAGCTTTCTACAGTAGAAAGGAAGCTTTACACTGAGGGAACAGATCCGGGTATGTGCGTGCGGATTTCCATAAACCTGTCCAGCCCTAAAGGCAGTGGATTGATCCCTGCATGCCACAGGGCCTGGCAGGGCAGACCAGAGCAGGTCTCTCTGTAAGCTCCTGCCTAGCCATTATGCATGTCTCTCCATTCACTTGTGCATCGTGGCCCAGGGGGTTTTTCTAGGGTATCGAGCGTGAAGATAGCAGCAAAGAGCAGCCTGATGGGCTGTAGGGGGGCTTTGAGGATCAGAGGGGGTTTTTTTGGAAAACTGACCTGCTCACTGAGCCTTTCCTTCACACCTCTAGTTCCAGGCAGGCCTGACAGGTGTCCAGGGGAGTTTCCCAAACCAGACCCCTCGCTCCCGCCAGTTCAGCGCTGCCCTACCAGAGTTGGCTCAGAAGTTCCAGAGCTTCGTGTTTGCAGAGCTTCGTGTTTGCACAGCTGGGCTTCGGGCCCCTTTGGCCCGGGAGAGGGGCTGGTTGGAGAAAGCAGAGGACATGCGCTGAGGGCTGGGAAGTGAGGTAGGGATTGGCCTACCCTTCCTTGGCTCAGGGGTTCAGGTGGGCTGCGGACACACTGAGCTTGGTTCATTCCTCCCGCTCCTGCGAGGAATCCGGAATCCGGAATCCGGTTTTCTGGGTGGCTCTTGGAAGGGACTGTCTTTGAAGGGCTAGAGAGGACCTGCCTCAGCAGCGATGGACGGAACCTGAACTCAAAAGGCCTCTATCTCCGCCCTGACGCGCAGTTGTTCCGGAATCGCAGCGTCGCCTGAACTAAAAAAACGTCATTAAGAAAATGGGGGGTTTGTGGTGTCACTTTCCTGGACTGCCAGTGGCTCAGCACCGAGAAACTGAAACCCTGGAGCTGGGGATGTGAAGGAGGGGGCGCGAAAGGGGCGACAGAACTCTCTAGTACCCCACCCCCCATGCCACCGCCCACAGCGATTGTCCTTTAGGTTGTGGGACAGGAGATTGGAACTGGTCGTGGGACTCCAGACAAGAGGCGCAAAGTCATTGTACGCCGACAATTCTCTAGAAAACCGTAACGTTTCTTGAGAAACAGAGAAGAGGCCCGGAAGCCAGGAAGGAGACCTCAGCAGCCTCCTCTTCCCCCAAGGGAAGAAGGGCTGTGATTTGCAAAGCACCTGTCTGCTTTCCCCCCTCTTTTCTGTGCTTATGTCTGTGTTTCTATCATAAATAAATCAGCAGCTATTTTAAACTTTCCGTGTGTAGGACTGTCTTCTTGTTATCAGTGTAGAAATGAAGAGAAAGGCTTTACAAACACGATGTGGAAGTATTCAGGACTTTGCTTCCGGAGACATGGCTCCCAGAGAGACTTGGTCTACCGAATCAGAGGTGGGGAACACCTGCAAACGCGAACCCCGCCAACCCGGCTGCACCACAGTTCCAGTTTTCCAGAAGAAAGCCAAGGGTTGAGTGCTGATCATTTCAACCCAAGGCATCTGTTGCCTCCCCCCACTCCCCACCTATGCTTGTCTGTTTCAGTTTTATTTTCAGGCCTAATTATTGGCCTTGGGGGTGCAAATGTCTACCTTTTGTCATAATTCAACCCTATCATTATCACTCTTTATGACTATTAAGTAGATACGACCCAACTCGGTCAAGACTTGTTACTGGTTAACCAGACTTAGGGGTAGGTTTTTTTCTTCTCTCGCTCCTGCCAAAAGACACCACATGGTTTCTCCCACTTCATAATCCGTGGATCAGGAATCCTCCTCCTGTCTGGGATAAGAAGGGATGTAAGCCACAATGGCAGGACTGATAAGGAGGCCTAAGTTGTTTCCAGTCTCCGGAATTGCTTGTTTACATTATTTTTTAGAATTCCTTAACCATACATTTGTTAGAGACCCATTGCTTTTGGATGGACTGAGAAACAGGTGCGATTTCTGATTTCTGGCTCCTCGGGGTTAAAACCTTCCCTTGCATTTCGAAGATGGGAAATTGTCTCCTGCTTCTCTGCAGGTGGCATTTTCTCTTCGGGATTACAATTGAAATAAGAGATCTCTTATTTCCGGTGATAATGGGGGAGGGGAGAACCCTGTGAATTGGTTCACACCCAAATGAATATGGCATTCCTAAAACCCTGGCTGGGTTTGTGTTAACAAAAACACTGACATTAAATTGCTTTTAAAATCGCCTGAAGATCTCTTTGGTGTGTTAAGATGGTCTTAGGCTAAGATGAAGTTGCCAATGTTTTGAGTCCCAAATCAGAATCCATTTACCTGCAAATGCCTGCCTGAGTGTAAGCTTGCTGAAGGATTCTTGGATGAGTGAGGGAGACACAATCTCATTTATTGTAGGAACTCTTAAGCTGCAATTTAAGGAGTCTCATTAATGAAAGGCCCATGCTGGAAATTTGTACAGCCATTTGTTTGGTAATGAAACCTGTAGGTTGTTCTGCCTTTATTGAATTATTCAGGAAAATATTTTGATCCCAGAAGGACATTTATGAAGACCCAAACCTGAACCGATTTTTAGGGGGGAGGGGTAAAAAGAAGTCCCCACCTCCAACCCTTCACCACAAAGTGTTTCCATCAGTAATGAATTTTATTAAAAAATAAGCACTATGCCTGGGTTTCATAAAATTTATACAGGAATATGTACACAGACACAAATAAAATAATATTAAAAATAAAAATCACACTTGCTTTCACGTGGCAGTGGTCCTGGCACCCCCACATACAATAATGTTCACTTTTCCTTTAAAGAAATTGCTTGGCCCAAGGAGACCACAGGTAGAGAACCACTACTAAAGCTGGAGCCCCGTTGCCTGCAACATTTTTCAATTCAGGTTTCAAAAATATATAAATAATTTAATTACAAAACCCAACAACATTTTCCCCTTCCTTTTGGCACAGTGAAGCATTGGTCAGAGCAGAGAAATGACTGAAGATCCTCTGACACCCCTCTCACACCCAGTCATACCTGTAAATGCTACATAGGTACACAAAGCGGGGTCCGGTGAACCCCCAACAGTAGTCATGTCATTTATCGTGTGGAATGGTTCCCTGATGTACTACTTTTTTTTTTTTCTTTTAGGAATAAATCAATAGAAGGTGCAACAAAAATAGGAAGAATAAGGGGAGCCTTGGGCAGTAAGGAGAGAGAAATCGTCT
>NW_006159552.1:1316295-1316586 GCF_000334495.1 Tupaia belangeri chinensis
AAAGAGGGGCTTGGCCAAGAAACTCAATTAAGAACTGCTTTGGTCCAACTCTGTAAAGTTCTAAAAGACGAAGGAAAATATTCTGGACTAAGTTAAAACACTTTTGTCAAAATGCTTTAGCTTTAAGGCACGATTGGCGGAGATTTTTTTTTTTTTTAATATAAAAAGTCTTTTCCTCTGGGTAGAAAGTGCAAAGCCCCCCGAGCCTGCGCACCTCGCCTCCCCGACAGCGCCCACCCTCGCGAGCTCTGCAGCCTGGCTCAGGCCAGGAGCGTCTCCACTGGGTACGGC
>NW_006159552.1:1317638-1318084 GCF_000334495.1 Tupaia belangeri chinensis
CCCGCCGCCGTACCCTTTTCCTGCGCGCAGTCTTGGGAAACTGGTGCCCAGGACAGGGGTGGCGTCCCGGGTCCGGGGCACCTCGGTTTTCTCTCCTGAGCGCGCTCTCTGGTCTGGAGACAGTCACTTACTAGAAGAGTACTCTTCCCTGGAAATTTTCTTTGGAGAGGTTATGCTGGGCGGCGGAGGAGTTGGGCGGGTGCGGTCTTCGGTTCGAGGATTAGACACTTTGGGGTGACTGCTGCGGGGGGCTGCGGTGGCACCCTCTGGAGTCCGCGCGCGCCGAGCTCAGAAGGCTTTTCTGCTGGCGCGAAGAAGCGTGCGTCTCTGCTCTCCGCTAAATAGAGTCCAGGAGGCTTCCTCCTTCGAGGTCCAGGTCCGGGCGGACGTCCTCGGACACGGAGATGCTGCGCGTGATGTGCTCGCCACCCTCGGGGAGGTCGCGG
>NW_006159552.1:1318417-1320201 GCF_000334495.1 Tupaia belangeri chinensis
CCCCCCCCCGCCAATGAGGAGCGGGCGCGCGGCTGGGGGTGCGCGCGTGTCTGCGAGTGTGCGTGTGTGCGCGCGTGTGCCGCGGCCCCGCCCGCCCGCTCCTCGCTCAGGTGTGAGCGCCAGGCCCTCGGCGGCCCGGCCGGGGTGGGGTCTCCGCCCCTGGAGTTTGGGGGAGGTTTGAGCGAGTGTGCTTGGCCAGGGGCCACCCCAGGATACCCCTGGAGGGACACCTGAAAGGATGGGCCCGGGGGAAGCAGGACCTTTGGCCCTCCAGGGCTGCGCCTGGCGTGTGTTCGCGTCTCTGGTAGTGCCAGCCGTGCTTCTTAGGAAAGCGAAGCCCTGTCACCGCCGAGGTACGGAGCACTGAAAGCGCACCCTTTGGAGGGGCGCCTTTCGGCCTTCTCTTCCTATAATTCCCTTTTGAGAACTACCTTTGTCTTTCTGTTTATTTTAGTGCATAATAGTCCGGGTTTGACACTGTCTGGGTCCTTTTTAAATGACCTTGCCTTTTGCTAAATGGGCTCGACTTTCACTTTTCTTTTTGTCTTGACCATTTTCTTTACCTGGCTGGAGAGCCGCAGCGACCCCTTGTCTCCAGGGCGGCTGTGTTGGGACCGAGTGGCAAGCTCTGCCTGCCACTGTGCCCTGCGGGACCCTCCGGACGGAGGCCGAGCTCCGCAGCGCTATCTGGGTTCGGACAGTCAAAGACTGGGGGGTGGGGATGGGGGACGTGTGTGGTGGGGTTGAGGACCTGGCGCGGTGCAGGCGAGAACACGACGTGAGCTTGGCCCTTTCTTGCCAGTCCTTTTCTTTAGGATTTGTGCCATGGCTTCAGTGGCACAGGCGTCGGTAGTCCGGAAAGGGAAGACCTTGCCTCGCCCCAGGGCGCTCAGGGCCTGCCGCCTACGCGGTGTAGGTACCCCAGGGAAAGGGCGCCCTGGCCCCCGGGAAGCGTGCACTTGTAACCCGCTGCCCTACCACGAAGTTCCCTCCTTTTTCCTGCCTTTGTTACAAATAGCGACAGAGCCGCGACTACGTGGGAGCTCACCTTTGATGTTTATTTTATTGCTTTCCACCATTTGTGCAAAAAACGTACACAATCCTCTCTTATCTTTATTCAAGGAACCTTAAAGGCATTCAGAATGGGGCGGGCAAAACGACAGACCCATCCAGGGCTCTGCTATTTTTGTTTGGGGGGGGGCGGGAATGATTGCGTTTGGAGATTAGAAACGTTTATGACGTGTGCACATTGGGCGCCCGTTGAGAGCCCGGTGAGATTGGCTTCTTTTTGTGTGAAGAGCTGATCTAGGGTGTGTGTGGCAGGGACAGGTGTGTTCAGCGGTAGCCCTAGGAGGTGATGGCCCCTAGATCCAGGAGAGGGGAGTGGGCTGGGACTAGAAATTAGCGGAGAGACATCGATTTGGCCAGGGATAAAAGTCATTCATAACGAATGTTATCCTCGTTTGAACTCCGAGGGTGGGCCGGACAGGAGGGCGCACGCCTATTTCTATCTGGGAGATAAGCCTGGAGTGGGGGATAGCAGGTTGAGGTGGGGTGCTATCTCTGCTGCAGGATCTCAGGGAGGCCCTGCCAGGTTCCAGGGCCAGAGGGTAGCCCATTTCCACTTTCTCCTTTCCTTACCTGAAACGGTTTGGGGTCAAGAGGATGGGGTGGAGGTGGAAGAATTCTCTGCAGAAAATCATTCTGTGTTTGGGGAGTGATTTAGAGCAGGCGCCCAGGAGGAGCTTTCAGACTTTGGAAAGAAAGGCCCTGGTGGAGAAATG
>NW_006159552.1:1320233-1328267 GCF_000334495.1 Tupaia belangeri chinensis
CTGCAGGCTGGAGAATGGAAGCTCCTCTAAGACTGAAGTGTCGTCTTCCCTCTTGGTTTATTCCGTCTGTCTTCCTTGTACACCGATGCGCCATTGTTGAAGATATGCCACCTTTGTCTTCGGTGCAAATCAGAAATAAAACTGCTTTTTCCCTCCGCGGTTCATGTTAGTATTATTATGTTTAGCTGTTGTTTTACAGCCAGGAAATGTTTCACCTTTTGCAGCTGTAAGAGAAATCAGGACTGGATGGATCTTTTTGCACAGCACACACAAGGCTGGATAAAGTCACTGTGAAAAAGACACATGCATTATTTTGTTCGTTCTTAAGTTTTCCAGAAATGCTTGGAGATTTGGAGATTGCTGCTCCCTATTCTCAGTCCTCTGGGAGTATGTATGTTTGTATATAGAGAGAGAGAGAGAGGGAGAAATCAAGAAAGCACTCCTCTCCCCCCATGGGGTGTGGTCACCCTGCAGTCCCTTCTCCTCCATCTCTCCCTTTCTTTGGGATTTTGGGCACATGAGCATATGCAACCCATGTGTTTTTCAAGTTGCTGGGTTCAGGACTTGAACGACATGGTTGGCCATGTAGAAACCAACCAGGCCATGGCTGACCTTGGAGTGTGCTGTTGATGGGTTACTAATCAATGCCTATAGGTGGAGCCTGACCGAATACTTATAGGTAAGACCCATTCACTCATTTCCCCCTTGCCCTTTAATTTCTGTGGAGATGAGTAAATAACTAGGCAGAGGGTAAGTTCACATTTCCATGATCCCATGTCTGTCTACGAGTGCTTTTTTTTTTTTTTGAGGGGTTTTTGCTATAGGGCGCATGCGCTCGCCAGACAGAGAGAGACAGAGAGACAGAAAGCGAACAATCACCCCCCCTCAGGGGGAATGACCATGCCGCAATCCCTTCTCCTCCAGTCTCCTCTCAGGATCTTGGGCACGCACACACACGTGCCCGGCGTGAGTTTTAAGCCACCGGGTCCGGGACGCGAACTGGGGTCGACTCCATGGGAGTCCAGCGACATAGCCATTATGCTAACTGCTGGTCCCTCTCTCCAAGTGCTTTTAGGCAAAGGAAGATAATGCATCTATCTCTAGGCACCAAGAACTAACGTAATTAATGATGAAAACCATCTGCAAGTTTAACGCTTTCCATAATTTGATGATGCTTCATTGCCCCAGTTCTTAAACACCGATTTGGGAAACAAATAATTTAAGATCATTTAAAATAATTGAATTCCTAAGTACTGAAGGTGTCTTGGTTGACTGAAAGTAACTCCCAGTGGAAAAATTGACTTGCTTCATTCATGAGAAGAGTGTGTGGAGCCTCCCGGCAGAAAGTGGACTCCGGCCATCTGGATAACAACTCTTACCCAGCCAACTGGAAACGGCTTGGCTTTCTTGGCTGGCTTACCTCTGCCAGTAGCCATGCCATTGACCTCTGGATCAGAAGAGAAGGTAAATTTAATTGCCCTCGGGACTCTGGATAAGTCTACAGTGTAATGTTATTCAGAACTGGAGAACCCCAGGGATAGAGAACGAATGTGGTCTCCAGAAGGGCATCTGTTCACTGCATCTGTATCCACAACCTCCTCAAGGCTGGGGAAAGTCTACGAGCCCAAACGGACCAGAACGCCTGGTTCTGAATTCACGTGGAGTCTCTCCTCTCAGGGGCTTGGAGAGAACCCTGACTTGGGAACTAGAAGTCAGATGGTGCTGAATGAAGGTCCTTTATAAAGAGAAATTCCAGCTCTTTACCTTTTCTTTTAGTGAAAACCAGAACGAAAAGGCATATTTTGTACTCTGTGCTAACCTACCTCTTCATAGTCTGACTATTATTATTATTATTATTATTATTATTATTATGCTGAACCCTTGGGCAGAATCCCGAGGATAGATGTGGCAGTCGATAGGTAAAACCTAGGCATTCCTCCAGAACGGTATCTCCACTTTTCTCAAAAATGTCCTAATAGGATCAGGCTCATGTGTTTGTACATTTCCCACGTTTGTGTGAATAGTTTCCTTTTGCTCCTCCAGCCCATGGGTGTGGTTTCATCAAAGAATGCCAGGATCTGACTAGGAGTTACTGACCAGGTACCTAATCAGGACCTGTGCTTGAGGTTGCCTTTCGAGAGAGCCCAGAGATCACAACCAGCAACAATCTCCTTGGCATTCCACTGGACTAAAGCATTCTTGGGCTAAGTGGCTTCTGTCTCTAGCGGTGTGCCCTGTGCAGTGGAGAGTGGCAGGGAGGCAAGCCTAACAATGGTGAAGAGAGAATGTAGCTAAAGACGAAACAGAAAAGGATAAACTAAGAAGTGCAGCTACAAAAATACATGATCCACAGTCCCATGGACTTAGAGGTCATTGAGAAAGGTCATTTGTTTTTTAATTGCCAAAGGGCACCTGCGCTTGCTTGATTTTATAACCCAGAGAACAAAATCCTTTCTTTTTTTTTTTTGGAGAGGTTTTTGCTATAGGGCGCGTGCGCTTGTCAGACAGACAGAGAGAGACAGAGAGACAGAAAGCGAGAAATCACCCCCCCTGGGGGATGGTCACACAGCAATCCCTTCTCCTCCATTCTCCTCTCGGGATCTTGGGCACACACGCACACGCGCCTGGCGTGAGTTTTAAGCCACCAGGTCCAGGACGCGAACCGCAGTCGACTATGTGGGAGTCCAGCGACATAGCCATTACGCTAACTGCTGGTTCCCCCACAAAATCCTGAACACTCTAGCACTGGGTGGGAAAATATGATCAAATACTGGAGCCAGATGGGAAGGCCTGGGGTTCCTGTCACTGAGCTCACCGATGATCCTGGCTGTCTAGTCGGCTGCGGAGGTAGGAGTGATGGTATCATGGCAAGACCTATTGAAGCTCTATTGCCCTCTCTCTCATTAAAGAAATTAATAAATAAACTTTAAAAAATTGTGAGAGAGTAAAAGAAAGTCTCAAGGCTCATTTATTATACCGAGATAGTAGCTCACATGGTAGGGTCATAGTGTCCATCCTTCAGAGCTGACCAGATCTGAGGGGTCCTCATTGTCTAGTTGGGGCTAGCTCCCCTGTTTCCTGAAGTTCTTTAAGTTGTGAGTTTTAAAAGCAGAAGACATAAAAATGGAGATTCCCAGATTCCCATTGCCATGTGTTACCCAGTCCTCTCCTTTTAACTTTGAGGTTGTCATCTCCCATAATACATATATATATATATATATTTAGAGGGAATTTTGCTATAGGGTATGTGTGCTTACTGGAGACAAGAGAGAGCAGACAGTGAGAAAGTGAGAAATCACCTCCCTGGGGGCGGGGATGATCATGCTGCCATCGCTTCTCCTCCATTCTCCTCTCAGGATTCTGGGCACCCATGCACATGTACCCGGTGTGGGTTTCAAGCTATAGGATCTGGGACTTGAACCAAGATTGGTCATGTGGGAGTCCAGTGTCATAACCACTATGCCATCTGCTGGTTCCTTCCATAACAAACTAAAAGTCAGACCCTGTTTTTTGTCAATGGAAGGCCTTCTGTGAAAAGAGCTGACCCTCATTCCCTTAGGAGAGCCCCATCATCACTCTGCCACACCAAGCTGGGCAGAGGGCCAGCTGAGGGAGTGGTTAAGGCAGCAGGATCTCAGATGTCTGACCGCATGGCATGACCAAAATCCTAAAAGAAGGGAGGAATGGAGGAGAAGGGTTTCCAGCCTGATCATCTCCTACGGGAGGTGCTTTCTCACTTTCCCTCTCTCTTTCTCTGTATCTCTCTAAGATGAGCACATATGCTCTCTCAGAAAAAGAATAAAAAAATCTGTGCAGAAGAGGGGCAAAGTGGCAACTGAAATCCTTTGACCTATAAATATCAAGATGTACAAGCAACAAAACAGAGTTCTTGCAGGGCTTCCCCTCAGCCCTTCCCATGGAACCAGAGAAGGGCCTTGTGTCATTCCTCTCTGGGACAGGGGTCCCTGGCTCCCAGACTACATGTGGGGTAGAAGTGGGGGTCTACTCTCTCATGTAACTCCAGAGAAGGGTGGCCATTCTTTGGATAGTTGTGGATTTTAGAGACATAACCTTAGCTTTGTAATTCCTGTTCTACTAGGCAGATTAGTGGGTCTCAAACTTTTTGTTTGTTTGTTTTTTTAAAATCTAGATAAAGAAAAGTTACAATAAGTTTAAGAACTGAGCCACTAGATTCTAGCCTCTTACTGAATATCCCTTATCTCTCCCATTCTATTTCATACCGGGGAGGTCATCTTGGATGGATAGACTGTCTTTGTAAGTCCAGGTGACCCAATTTCCTGCCATTAATCAATCAAGCAGAGTTTCTACATGAAAATTGGAAAAGTGAATAAATATCCCTGGGAAAATGTGAAATTTTCTGGGGTCCTTTTTTTGGGTAAGTTTATTTATTTATTTATTGGGAGAGAGAGAGACACACACACGCACACACACACATCCCCAATGAGGTCATCAAGGTCATCATGATGGACTCCAGCCTCAGCCACTTGAGATTACTCATGGTGTACATGTGCCCAGCATGCACAGGAAGGCCTTGGGACTTGAACCCAGAACCTTTCCACATGGGTTTGGCATTGCAGAGCTTGTTATTACCATCGAGCCACTGTTGGGGCCCCCCTGAGGTTATTTAATCCTAATCTAAGGCCAGAAGGAAAGAGAAAAGTCAGAAGTTCCTTGTTCATTTCTTTTTGAATTGCCAGAGGCCACATGTGCTGGGGAGGGTGGGAAAGAAAGAGAGAGAGAGAGAAAGAGAGACAGAGAGGTAGATACTGAAATTCTTTTTCCTCCATTTACTCTTTCTGTCCAGATTTTGGACATGTGCATACATGCTCTCAGCATAGTTTTCAAGCTATAGAAGTTAAATTCAGAGTGTAGTCGCCCATGTGGGATCTGGCTCCCTTAACGGCTGTGCTATGGGGCTGGTCCCCCTTGTTCTACTTTGAGCAAGTCCTTTGTTCATGTCATTTGTTCAAACTTGGGCAGAAGTAAACTGTACAGAAGCTACCCAGAGTAGGTAACTGTATTGTGATAACTATGAAGAGAATGTCTGTCTACCTATCATCTATCTAGCCATCCAGCCATTGACCCATAAATCGACTTTTTATTATGGAAAGTTTCAAGCATATGTGAAAGTAAAATGAGTACTTTAATAGAGTGTTTATTGAGAATAGTGCTCATTGCTCATTTGTAAGTTTCTGGATGTTACAGTGGAGAGTGTTAGGAAGAAGAAAGTTTTTCTTAAAGGAAATACATATTTCCGATTCAATTATAGGATTACAATTCTTTTTTTTTTTTAAACTTTTTACTTTTTTGATTTTATACCTGAATTTTTTCCTTTTTAAAAAAATGTTAACCATTACTGGTTATTTAATTTTATTATTATTGTTGTGATTATTATTATTTGAGAGAGACTTTTGCTATAGGGCATGTGTGCTTGCTAGAGATATATAGAGAGACAGAAAATGAGAAATCACCCTTCAGGAGGGATGGCCATGCCACAATCCCTTCTCCTCCCATCTCCTCTTGGGATTTTGGGCATATACACACATGTGCCTGGTGTGAGTTTTAAGTCGCAAGGTCCAGGATTTGAACTGTGGTTGATTATGTGGGAGTCCAGCAATGTGACCATTACACCAACTGTTGGTCCCATTATTGTTATTATTATTGTTATTGGAGAGGTTTTTGCTATAGGGCTTGTGTGCTCACCAGAAAGACAGAGAGAGACAGAGAAACAGAAAGCGAGAACTCACCCCCCAGGGGGAATGGCCACGCTGCAATCCCTTCTCCTCCATTCTCCTCTTGGGATCTTGGGCACGCACTCACACACGGCTAGCATGAGTTTAAGCCACTGGGTCCAGGACTCAAACCGCAGAAGCCACCTATGGGGAAGTCCAGTGACTTAGCCATTATGCTAACTGCTGACCCTCCATTATTATTATTTTTTAATTTGAGTGGAGAGAAGGAGGGAGAAAGGGAAAGTGAGAAAGCAAGCTCTCAAGTCCGGGACTTGAACCATGGTTGACCCATGTGGGAGTCCTGCGCCTTAACCACCACACCATCTGCTGGCCCCTGAATTTTTTTTTTTCTTATACTGATTATCAAAGCAATGTAATACTTACTTGCTTTATCTTTTGTGTATGTGAGTTCTATTCTTATTTCAGGATATCAATTCCAATTATATTACTAACAAAATGATAACCGAAAACAGTTTGAATTTTACTTATTAGGTTGTTTTTTTTTTTTTGGCTCTTAGGGCATATATCCCACAAGTTACACAGTCAAATTACCACAGTCATCGACTTAATATTCAGTTATTAACATCACTTGTGCATTTTGCTTTTTATTTCCTTCATTTCTTTTTAGGTTATTTCATTATTATGAAATATTGGTCTGGTTTTAATGTCAAAGCTGCAACATGAGCCATATTCAGGAAAATTTAGTTTTCACCCTTCTTTCTTCCACTTTGCTCTCTCTTCTACCGTATAGGCATTTATTTATTAAAAGTTTTAAAATTGCTCTTTGTTTTAGTTTGCCTGGGTCACCATACCACAGATTGGGTGGCTTAAACAACAGATATTTATTTTTGCACTGTCTGGAGTCTGGAAGGCCCAGACCAAGGCCTTCACGGGGCTGGTTTCTTTTGAGGCCTATTTCCTGGATTGTGTCTGTTTCTTTCTTTTTTTTTTTCAACACATAATAAGGATTTTTATTTATTTTTATTTATTTTTTCTGAAACTCTTTTTTAATTAATTAATTTATTTTCATTTCCTAAGCATCGTCACAGTATACAAAACGTGATTTCCCATCCAGAATATATTTCTTTTATTTATTTATTTATTTATTTATTTATTTATTTATTTTTTGGAGAGATTTTCACTATAGGGCGCGTACGCTCGCCAGACAGACAGAGAGAGACATAGAGACAGAAAGCGAGAAATCACCCCCCAGGGGGGATGGCCATGTCACAATCCCTTCTCCTCCATTCTCCTCTCAGGATCTTGGGCACGCACGCACACGCGCCCAGCATGAGTTTTTTAAGCCACCGGATCCGGGACGTGAACCGCGGTCGACTACGTGGGAGTCCAGTGACATAGCCATTAGGCTAACTGCTGGTTCCCCAGAATATATTTCTAATCCACTGCCTTCCCCACTCAGAAAAACGTGTTTATGCCGAGCGGGACTCAGCAGAGCCCAGGTGACCACCGTGTCCCTGCACCCTCAGGTGGGCTTTCCTCTCGTGGGCACATCCCTGCTTCTCTCCATGTCTTCATATTTCCTTCTTACAAGGACACCAGTCGGATTGGATGAAGGCCCACTCTAAAGACTCCATTTAACTTAATTACCTCTTTTTTGAAAAAGAATGAATTATTTCATTTTATTTATTATTGTTATCATTTAATTTGATTTAGGGCATGTGTACTCATGAGAGAGAGAGTGAGAGTGAGAGCAAGAGAGAGAGAGAAAGCCTCTAGGTCCAGGACTCGAACTGTGGTAGGTCATATGGGAGTCCAGCACCTTAACCACCATGCCATCTGCTGTCCCCCTTAATTACCTTTTTAAAGATCTTATCTCCAATACAGTTCTTCTGAGGTAGTAGGTTAGGACTTCAACATACGAATTTTGGAGGGGCACAATTCAGCCTAGAACACAGTTCCATTTAAAATATCTGGGCCGCCATGTACATATTCGTATCTCCCTCCATGTAGAGAGAGTTAAATATTCTATCGTTAGTTCTTATACTTTATCTTCTTTGCTTCGAATGTCCTGGAGATTACTCCATAGCAGTATATAAAGACTTACTTTTCTTTCTTTCTTTTTTCTTTCTCTCTCTCTCTCTCCCTCTTTCTTTCCTTTCTCTTTTTTTTCTTTCTTTCTCACTCTTTCTTTCCCTTCCTTCCTCCCTCCCTTCTTTCTCTCTTTCTTTCTTTCTTTCTTTCTTTCTTTCTTTCTTTCTCTCTCTCTCTCTCTCTCTCTCTCTCTTTCTTTCTTTCTTTCTTTCTTTCTTTCTTTCTTTCT
>NW_006159552.1:1328386-1368591 GCF_000334495.1 Tupaia belangeri chinensis
CTTTCCCTTCCTTCCTTTCTTCTTTCCTTCTCTCTCTTTCTTTCTTTCCTTTCTTCTTTCTTTCTTTTTCTTTCTTTCTTCTTTCTTTTCTTTTTAAAGTCTTTTTGCCATAGGGTATATGCACTTGTGGGGGATGGGGGCAGGACAGAAAGTGAGAAATTACCCTTCTGGGGGGATATGTCCATGCTGCAATCCCTTCTCCTTTAAGGATTTTGGGTACAGAGGTACACATGCCTGGTGAGATTAAAGCCTCCAGGTCCACGACTTGAACCACAGATGGCCATGTGGGAGTGCAGCACCTATTCACCATGTTACCTGCTGGCCTCTATAGAGATATTTCAATTTGGAATATAATATTTTGACTTTTTTTTTCTTTTGGAGAGGTTTTTGCTATAGGGCGCGTGCGCTCGCCAGAGAGACAGAGAGACACAGAGAAATAGAAAGGGAGAAATCACCCCCCAGGGGGGATGGCCACCCTGCAATCCCTTCTCCTCCATTCTCCTCTCAGGATCTTGGGCATGCACGTACACGTATCCGGTGTGAGTTTTAAGCCACCGGGTCCAGGACACGAACCGTGGTCAACTACATGGGAGTCCAGCGACATAGCCATTACACTAACTGCTGGTCCCAATATTTTGACTTTTAATTGAGCTCAGAATTTTATTACATTAAAGAAAATACATACAGTGTATTCATGCTGGGAAAATTCATTTTGCAAGCTGTAATGTTACACAATGATTGAATGTATAAAAATAAAGTGTGAAAAAAGAAAAAACTACATGTGAATATTAAAATGTTTTATACTATAATAAAGTCATACTTTAATTCTAAAAAAACACAATTTCTTATTCACATTTAATTGTTATTCATCTCTATAGCACATAACATAGTGTTTGGTTTGTTAGTTTGCTATAGGGCATGCACACTTGCCAGAGAGAGACAGGGTGGGGGGGATGAGAAAACACCCCTCATGGGGGGATGGCCACACTTCAATACCTTCTCCTCTATGCTCCTCTTGGGATTTAGGGCATGTACGCACATGTACCCCAAGTGTTTTTTAGGTTGCCAGGTCTGGGTCTTGAACAGTGTTGTTGGCCGTGTGGGATCCAGTTGCCCTAACCACCATGCCCACTGGCCGACCCTAATATGATTATTCAAAGTATGCATGTAACACGTGACAATCAAGGATATTACCATATACATCATTTTCAATGGAGAACTTTACATTCTTATGTCTGTTAAATATTTTTTTCCCTGTGTCCCTTTCAGCCATTCTCTACTGCATTCTCATATAGTCTTTGGTATTTACACTTGCCTTTCCTACTATTATATCTTCAGGTCTGCCATAGATTGCAGACATCTGGTATATACTGAGCAGGGATATACAGTGTTTATCGTTCATAGTCTTGTTTACTTTGCTTAGCATTAAATCTATATTCATCCACTTTGTATCAAATGACAAGATCTCATTGTGTCTTATGGCTAAGTAATATTCCATAGTGTACATGTACCACATTTTTTCAATCCAGTCACCAATTCTTGGGCATTTAAGCTGTTTCCATGTCTTAGCAATTATAAATAAGGCTGCAGTAAACATGGGTGTACAAACGTCTTTCTGACTATTTTCTGAAAACTGAAATAGAACAAGGTTATCTAATTTCTCTTCTCTTTTTAAATATAATACTGGAAGTTCTAGCCAACACAATCGGATAAGAGAGCAAAATAAAAGGCATTCAAATAGGAAAAGGAGAGAGATTCTTCACAGAAATAGGAAAAAAAAACAATAAAAATTTGTCTGGAATCATAGGCATTGTTTTTTCATAATATGTATTTTGCCTTGGAAATGACCACACTATAATCCCTTTCCTCCATTCTCCTCCTGGGATTTTGGGCATGCCTGCACACGCACCTGGCATGATTCTCAAACCACTAAGTCCGGGACTGGAACCTCACAGTCGGCCATGTGGAAGTATAGAGCCTTAACCACTCATCTGCTGGCTCCTGCCTGCATTTCTTTTCTTTTTTTCTCTTTTCACCTGCATTTCCTTAAAGTGCCATGAAGGGGATGCGTGGATGAACTAGAACAGAGTATCAGAAAACAGGTGACACTACCAAAGTCAGAGGAGTCACCTTTCACTGAGCAATGACTGTAAGCAAGTCAGTACGTTGAATTCTAGTTATTTTATTTACTTGTATTTTAACAAACTCAGACCTCCTCATACTCTTTTGGAGATATTACTATCCCTCAATTAACACATGAGAAGAAAGTTCAAAGAGTTTGTTCAAGGATACTTGGCTAGCGAGTTGCAAAGAGGGCGAGTGGATGTAGGTCTCTTTGATACCAATCGTGGGTTTCTATCTCTTTGTAGCAGTGTAATCTCATTACTTAATCTCTTGGCAGCTGTTTCCTCAGTAGGGAAATAAGAGTTCTAGTGAGGATTAAATGAAATATGATAATGTTCCTGAAATAGTCACTGCAAGACCACTGCACAATAAACAATGACAATTTTAGAGGATTAGAGCATAATTCACGGGAGCTGTATTTTGTAGGGTGTCAAATCTTTAGCAGTTTCCTGCATTTTTCCTGTGGAGGAGGGACATTGAGTCAATGAACTGTAACATGTCCACATCAGAGGCCTCACCCAGGTTTAGGTCACTTCCATGATGTTTATAATTTAAGCCTGTGACAGTTGTCAGAATTAAAATGGAGTCACTTGTGTCGACTTGTGTTAAACTCTGACTACGTTGATCTGGGCAGGCCATGCAAGGGCAGGCCTCACGCTAGTACATATACCTCATAACAAAAACTGTCCCAGGGACTCTTCTAGAATCACAGCCTTGCACTAAGACCACTGCAGTGTGACACAAGGACTCCTTCTGTGACGACATTTGTGCTGAGACTGTCTGTGTAACCTTGGAAAGACACCATGCTTATTATTAATCCTGCTAGCCAAGGACAATTATCCTGAAGCAATTTCTGTAATTCAGCCTTGCTTTTCTGGTAAAAACCTTTGCCTCCCCTTTCCTCCCTGGATGTGTCTGTAGTTTAATATGGCAAGTGTATTCCACGCTGCAATGCCTATTCCCAAATAAGAATCGTTTTTCTTGTATAGAGTCTGTCTGTTACTTAGCTGTTGACAAGCTTGAAGATACCCAGGCTGGGCCAAATGTCTGGACTAGCTGCTTCATATTAGCAAAGGCTGAGTATGTGTGTGTGTGGTGTGGACAGTGAAGGGCGGGACAGGGTGGGGAGCCTTCCTTGACACTAAGTCTTGTTGACAAGGACCTTCTCATAGGAGTTCAGCCTCTTAACGTATGGCTCTTCCTCCTGTCTCTCATCACTCTTGCTTTGAATATTTCCTAAGTCCAAGGATGACTATAGAAATGAGCTTCTTCACCAGACACGTGTCAAACGTGTGAGACCCAGAGGGTTCAAGTTTGTTCTAGATCAGGTCATTCCGCAAACTGTCTGCCTTGCTGCTCCTGAGGGAATATGGCCTCGTGCACTTGGCCCCTGAAGAGAAGCTCCTGCCCACAGTGTGAGACAAGAGGGGAAAATCATGATGGTTCTGCCTTTTATAAAGCTTTTAAAAAAGTTTCTTTCTTTCTTTCATGAGAGAGAAAGAGCAAGAGAAAGAGAGGCACCCTTATCAAGGTCTCACAATGCTGTGTTCTCCCTTCCTCTCCACCCCTACCCTTGTCACCACCCCTGTAGCAGTGCACAGGATCATAAGCAGGTTTGGCACAATCAGGTAGACCTGGGATTCAAACCCAGGCTTCCTGTGTGGCTTCACTATTGCACAATAGCATACTATTACCTGCACCATCATGACTGGGCTTTTCCAGGCTATTAACTACCCACCAAATTGAACTTCTGAGAAACAGTGACTTCTGCAGAATCTCTTAAAACACTCAGGGACCTTGCTTCAGGTTTAGCTAGGATGGAAGCAAGAACTTGAGTTCCTGCTGGGTTAGAATGTTCTCTTTGCTGGCAGAAGTGATTGTTGCCTCTTAGAGCATTACAGTCTTCATGAGAAGAGGGAGCCTGGATGCGAGGAGTTGAGGATGCTTAGAAAACCAATCAAACAGTGGAAAGTAATCTTGTGGGCATCCAGTGCTGATTATCTACCAGGAAAAGACCGACTGAGTCAATGCAAAGACTTCCTGATCACATGAATTTGGGGAAGGTTTTGAAGACACTTTCCTTCTATGGAAGTGGATGAGTGCTGACTCCATACCACACCCAATACTTTGGTGCCACAGGATTATTAAATTCACCCTCAAGAAGGAAACCGTGGACCTGGATTTTTGGAAAAGAAGAAGTGGAATGGTGTGTTTTCTTCACCTCCTGCAAATTGTTGCCTGGGTGCCTTTCTGTCTGGCTAGCACTCTGTGCTCGTTCACCCAGGATCAAGCAGCCAACATACATTGCTTCATTCACTCCCGACAGTGACCCCAACACACATGGATGCCAGAACTGAGTGAGGCTGAGCAAGCTGCCCAAAACATGAGCAAAGTAGACGTCTTGGCCCAGGGTGGTTTGATCACAAAGTCCCTGTTCTTGACACCACCATCTTCTGCCCCATTAGAAATGACACATCCTATCTAAGATGAGAACAGTGAGGATCATGTTAGGTACCAGATACGTGCCAGACACCACGTGGAATCTTCGGTGAACATTTTTCTACTCTATCGTTTAGCAGCCTGATAGGTTGATACCACTATTGGCCTGTCCATCAGTAAGTGGAACAGGGATATACATCTGAAGCTGAAGGTGAGCTAGGTCCTTCCTGTACACAGTGATCCTCTTGGTAAACTTCATGATCAGCTGTGCTACCAGAGGCATAGTCCTGCTTAAATATCCATCAGGGAGTCTAAGGCATTGGATGAAGTATGTGTGTGAATGTGCATATGCAAGTATGTGCATATGTGCAAGTACATGTGTGTGCATGCCTATGCATGCACGGAAGCATGCATATATGCCTGAAAGGGCATGCACAAGTGCACAGTGTAAGTGTGTGTATGCATACATGTGTGTATGTGTATATGCTTGCAAGTATAGGTGTGCAAATGCATATATGCCCATGAGTGTAACCATGCATTGTGTATATGTGCATGCACACACAAGTGCATGAACTTGCACATACTTATGAACATGCGTATAGGCATGATTGTGTGTGTACATGAGTATGCATGTATGTGTGTATGGTGCATGTTTATGCAGGTGTATGTGTGTATATATAACATATATTGCTGGAGAAAGGAAAAAAATAGAAAATTTCATCTGAGTTTTTTTTAAAAATTATTTTATTTTAACTTATTTATTTATTTATTTGTTTATATTTAACCAGAGAGGGGGGAAGAGAAACAGAGAAAGCCACTAGGTCTGAGACTTGAACCGTGGTCACCATGTGAGATTCCAGCACCTCCAAACACCATGCCACCTGCCAGCCTTGATCTGAAATCTTAAAAATGTGCATGAAAATGTTATTAGAACACTTCCCCTGACTACTGGCCATTTTCCTGTGACTGACCAGCTATGTAACTTGGAGCAAGTCCCTGAACCAATTGGAACATTAGTTCCATCAAACGTTAAATACAGGGATTGAGGGGATTAGCTGAAGGATCCTATTCAGCTCAAAAAGTCTATGATTTTAGAATAAATGCTCCAAAGTCTTCATGATAGCTCACTGAAAGCCGCCTAAAATGGGTGTGAGCTGGCCGTGCTGCTGCATTCTCTTGCAGTTGAGCTGCCCTTTGTGTCTCTTGCCCTTGAGAAACACAGGGTATGTGTGTTTCATTGTGCCAGCTCTTCTAGAAGTTTTATTCTAATCCTCCATCTCGGGCAACATTTGTTTTGGCTGCATTTTTATACTTCCTCCTTGAAGAGTTGTACTTAGGTTTACCTCTGCTATGTGGCCCTCAGGAGCTGATTGTGTTGACAAATTTTACAGGTAAACTCAACAGTGGACATGACCTCCTGAGGAAGCTACACTTTCTTGCCGAAGCAGAAGGACCTCCCCTCCCTCCATGGGAGGAGTGTTGGGGTGTCTAAGACCATTGTACTCAGGACTCTCCGGTGAGTTGTTCCACGCTGACTTAGCTTTTGTAGAGTATCCAGAAATATTACTAAGTAGACTATTTTGGGTCACAAAAACAGTCTATAAATATTTTTATTTTCCTTCAACAGGAGACTTTGGAGCCTGGCAGTGGAGGGGAGATGCTGCCTGGTGGAGTGTAAGTCCCTGCCTAGGATCCTGGTTGCAGAGCCACAAGTACATTCTGCAGCCTTGTCCAGCCTCACGTCAGTAAATGGAGAAGACAAGAACAGTGCCCCTTTGAAAGATTTGGGGAAGATACAAAAAAAAGTGCACATGAGAGAGCTTTGTGAAGTGCAAAAGTCACAGGCATGGGGACCACCAGATGGAGTGGTGGTTAAGGTGCTGGACACTCCCAAATGGCTGACCACTATTTGAGTCCCGGACCTGGCAGCTTGCTTTCTCACGTTCCCTCTCTGCTCTCTGGTCAAATTAAAATAAATACAATTAAATAAATAATTATATATAAAAAAGTCAAGGGCATGATGTGGCACTTGAGTGGATCATTTGGTCACTGTCCAATGATGGGTCTTTGGGGACTCCTCAACCCTCTGAATCTGTTTCCCCCTTTGTTAAGTAGATGACGATAGACATCTCCTGAGGTTGCTGTGAGGATACGTAGGGCACAGCACACGAGGTAGGTCTATGTCGTTCAGTCTTCCATATACTCTTCTAAAGGAAGGATACGAAGATTGTAAACATGGCATGAGGTCAAAGGAGAGTCGTGGCTCGTGTTCAGAGGGATGACTGGGGGTTAACAAGTAGGCATTAGCAAATGAGAGATTGTTTGGGCCCTTATAGTAAATTAAGATGATCACCATTCTCGGGACCAGCAGTTGGCGTAATGGCTATGTTGCTGGACTCCCATGTAGTCAACATCGGTTTGAGTCCTAGATCCGGTGGCTTAAACTCATGCTGGACATGTGTATGTGCGTGCTCAAGATCCCAAGAGGAGAATGGAGGAGAAGGGATTGTGGTGTGGCCATCTCCCCACAGGGGATGATTTCTTTCCTTCTGTCTCTCTGTCATTCTGGCAAGCACATGTGCCCTATATTAAAAACCTCCCCAAAAAACAAGACGATCACCTTTCTCATCTGTGACTTCCAAAAAGTACTAACTTTTGGGGGGGAGGAAAATTTTCTCTAATAAGTTCTAGTAGTATTTCTCTAAATTGTAACCCTGTTATCCGGTATGATCTAAGCCAAAGACAGAAGCTTCTGAGACCGTGAATAGTTCAGGAATAGCCCCTGAGGGAAATAATTGTCCATTTCAGGCCTAGGCAGCAGGTGAGCGAGAAAGCAGACTGGAGCTAGGTAATGTCCCACTGTCTTGCTGCTTAGCTCGGACAGTATCTCTGAGGAGTTTTGGAGATGTAAACTGAAGTTCTGGTTTAATAGCAGGGCAGCTGAGTCACAACAAGTCTTTCTATTTCTCCATGGAGCGCCCACAGGGACTTTGGTATGTGGAATATCTGAGAAGCTTCAGTGGGCCATCTGCTCAGGGCCACACATGGCAGCACTTGGGGAATGTTTCCTTACGTAATTTCCAAGCCATCTGTGGCGTGGTTATTATCACCCCCATTTTACTAACGAGGAAACTGAAGCCAAGAGATCCCAGCAGCTCCCCTATGTCCACAGGGCTAGTGAGTGCCTGGTGGGACCCAATATAGGGCCTATGTCTCCACGTCCCCTCTTTGGCACATGTACTTTCCAGAAAATGTCCGTAACCAAAATGTAGCTTTCACTTTGATAAAGAGTGACTTAAATTTAAGAATGAAAAGACATTTTTGAGCTCTGTTAACTGCACTGCATATGTTCTTGGGGATCGGTGGTAGAAAAAGCCTTATAAAGACAAAAGAAAACAAAGCAAAAACCTCAGACAAAGACCACCTTCCTATAAAGACTTCCTGGAGGGTTTATTGCTTAGTTTGCCTCTTCTCTCTGTTACTTCTTCCTGTTCCCTCATTGCAGTGTATTCTCTTATTCAAACCTCTTAGAGTCTGTCCATAGTTGGGCTTCCAGAAAGATCTAAAACTATCAGCCTGACTAACCTTCTTGTGTTCATCAATGTCAGGGGTACTGCATTAGGTTGAAGGGCTCAGTAGAACCACTACTCACGCTGTTACACTAAGCAAGAGAAAGTTGTAAATTGGGTATAAATACATTTCCTGGAGAAAAAAAAAATAGTGGCAAAAATGACAGCCAATATTCTTACTATGCAAAGAGGTATTGCCAATGAATTAAAAAGCACTCCAATTAAAAATGGGAAAAGGACATAAACTCATAAAACTTACATATGGAAACATAAAAAAAATAAACAAGACCCAAATGACATTGCACACTCATGTGTGGAAATAATGGGAGTATAATGTTCTCCACAGTGTAGGCTTGGGGACAGAGCTACCTGGGCTGAGTTCGGGATTCACTGCTTCCTGGCTCTATGACCTTCTGTCAATCAACCTCTCTAAGCATTTGCTTTTCCATAGAAAATAGGTATCCCTATTTTAACCCATCTTGAGGATTATCATAAGAATTAAAGGAAATGCTTCCATTAAGTGCTTAACACAGTGTCTGGCACTGCATAGAAAGTTGTCAGCACTAGGGCCGGCAGGTGGCATGATGGTTCAAGTCCCAGACCTGGTGGCTTGCTGTCTCACTTTCCTTCTCTCTCTCTCTCTGTCCCTCTCTGATCAAATTAAAAATAAATAAATAAATAAAGTTAAATAAAACCATTAAAAAAAGAATTTGTTAAAAAAAAAAAAAAGAAAGTTGTCAATGCTCAGAAAATTAGCTATTGTCACTGCTGGTCGTATACGTATGTTGGAAAAGAATCATTTCCATAATTTCACATCACACTGAAATGAAAAAAAGTACCTCCCAAATGACAGGGAAATATGATTTTCTATGGATCAGATCGGAAAAAGGTAAAACAAATGATAAAACTTACTACTGATCAGATGTGAAGAAAGGGCTTCTCACAAACAGTGCCAGGGTAATTGGACTTGGTATCCCATTTTTGCAGGGCAATTCAGATATTCATTAATATTTAAAACACAGACAATTTTAGACCTAATCATTCTTCTCCTAGAAATTTGTTCCAGGAAAATAATTGGACAAATGCACAATGATGAATATGTAAGAATGTTTATTGTGGCATTGTTTATAGAAGCAAAACTTCGGAAGCTACTTAAATGTCCTTCTGTGAGATTGACTAACAAATTATGCTTTCTCTTATGGCTGACTATGACTTCGGCTCTAAGAGTAGTGTTCTAGAGCTCCATTCACCATCATAAATAAAGCTCTTCTAGATACTCATGATATAAAAAAAGTGGCTTGTGAAATAACATTTCTGCAGGATCTTCAAAAAATTTACAAAAATGTGCATTTAGCAAGGACTTCAATTTTTTTTGGCGACAAAATAAACTTGTCCTTAATTCCATCTTTTTATGAGCTTCTTGAAGAGGCTTCCTACATTATGTGACCTTTTATGTATATCCACCTCTTAATTCAGTATTAAAAACAAAATTTGGAAAAATATACTTTAAAATGTTGATATTGTGGGTCAGCAGGTGATGTAGCTATTGGGGCACTGAACTTCCACATGGCTAACCATGGTTTGAGTCTCAGACCTGGAGGCTTGCTTTCTCACTTTCCCTGTCTCTCTCTCCCTCTCTCTCTTTCTGTCTCTCTCTAGTGAGCGCACATGCCCTATAGCAAATTAAGTAATAATAGTAAAATGAAAGAAACAATTCTTTAAAAAAATGGGGATATTGCTTTCTTCCTAGGAACTAATTTTATTGAGTTTTGTGTGCCCTGTTATCTTTTCGATCAGAAAAAAAGGAAAAAGAATGAGCTCTAGTTATTTATTTTTTTTCCTGTCCTTTCCTACCATACCCAATGTGAAGAGCTCATGTTGATTTTGCTCATGTAAACTGACGTGGGGTTGTGTGCCAAGAACACATCATCAAAACTTTCTTCCTCTTCTTTTTTCCTTGTTTGTCATTCAGAAGTGTTTCTTCATTCCTTAGGCTATGATTCATGCAAGAAGACATCGGAACCAGTGTTTTGCAAGACCTTTCCATGAAACAGAAAGAACATCACTGTTCCCTCCAGTAAGAGGCGTGCATTCAAGTTGCCTTGCTTCATCAGTAATGATGAGGTTGCATAGATTCCCTACAGTTATACAGGAGGGGAGTGAGCCAGAGGGAACTGGCCAGCTCTAAATAGCCAGGGGCTATCAAATGCTAGCCCTAGGGCCAAGGACACTTAAGAGCAAAACAAACTCGAAACTCCCTTTGGCCCTGTTGCTTAGAATTACTATTGGAGGAGGATTCCCTAGGCGTGCTAGTAGGACAATTTCCTCTGGCTGGACACACAGGAGACATTGGGAGGTTGTCACATTCAATGATTTGAAGGCTCACTAACACTTTTTGTTTCCCCCAGTATCTTTCAAACAACCCTGGTGTCTATCTGATCTCTTCCTAGCTTGAACTTCTTACTACAAATGGATGTTTCAAAATGCCTACGTTAGATTTGCCTTTGATGAGTACAGCGTTAGCAAACAGTGTTCCATTTTAATCGCCCACCGGTCCTTCCAGGTAGGTAGAGCACAGTCGATTGTCTTCATTTTACCAGTGAGGAAATAGCAAAGAGAAGATGGAACTGAGCTGGCCTTAGCACATCTGGGACCCAGATCCGGGTCTTTTGCCCCCATGGTGGTTGTGTGTGTTTCCCTCATGACTTTACACCTCTTAAGAAGACCATTGACAGCATGTCCAAGCTCCATAGAAAGCCCTAGATTTCAAGCTGTTTTTAGGCTGAAGTGTACCATTATTATTATTTTTGAATATATTTATTTACTTCTTCCGAGAAAGAGAGAGAGACAGAGAATCTTCAATAGGGTCTCAGTGCCATGATCCAGCCCAGCCTCAACCAGCCCCACTGTCCCCTGTACTCATGGAGGTTTCTGGATGCAAACCCAGAACTCTCCTTTGTAGGTTGGCCTCACAGAACATCTTACCATGCACCACCATTCAGCTCCTTGAAGTGCACCATTTTAATTTTTAAATTTTTTTTTTAATTGCCAGAGGGTGTGGGTGCTTGCTGGGGAGAAACAGAATGGAGAGGTGAGAGTTGGGAGATGAAGGTAGTCCCTAGTGGGACATGGTCATGCCACCACCATCCCTTCTTCACTTCTCCATCTTATTGGGATTTTGTGCATGCACACGTATGCACTCAGCATGTGTTTAAAGTTGCTGGGGCTGGGATTCAAATTGGAGTTGACCGTGTGGGATATGACTACCTTGACAACTAGGCTACAGGGCAGGCCCAAGATACACCATTATAAATTGTGCTTGTGGAGGACCAGCAGTTAGCGTAATGGCTATGTCGCTGGACTCCCACGTAGTCGACCGCGGTTCGAGTTCCGGACCCGGCGGCCAAAACGCGTAGTAGGCACATGTGCGTGCGTGCCCAAGATCCCGAGAGGAGAATGGAGGAGAAGGGATTGTGGTGTGACCATCCCCCTGGGGGGTGATTTCTTGCTTTCTGTCTCTCTGTCTCTCTCTGTCTGGCAAGCGCACGTGCCCTATAGCAAAAACCTCTCCAAAAAAAAAAATATTGTGCTTGTGTATACACACACATACACACACACAAGCTTCAAGAAGTCATTACTGGCTGTATTTGGTGGTAGGGCAGCACTGTAACATTCTGCTAGTGTTGGGCACGGTGCTAAGGCCTTCCTGCAGGGCTGTCTTGCTTCATGTTTGATCAGCACCTGAGACAAGTATTATCAAGTATTATCAACCTCTTTTATTTTTTTTTTCCTGATATGGAGGCCATATGGGAAGATACTGGGTTCAAGTCCAGAGGTCTCCCTGTATGCCCGTAATCCTGGCTGACTTAAGCTGGGAGTTGATTGTGGTATGAAGACCCTGCTAGGGATGGCTGAATCTCTTTCATGGAAGAAATAAATGAATAAAAAAATAATAACTAGCACACAATGGCTCAGATATATTCTAATGTAGTCTATCTATTCAATTCTATTGTTTCTTTTTCTTTTTTTTTTTTTGGAGACGTTTTTGCTATAGGGTGCGTGCACTCGCCAGAAAGACAGAGACAGAGAGACAGAAAGCAAGAAATCACCCCTCAGGAGGGATGGGCACGCCGCAATCCCTTCTCCATTCTCCTCTCAGGATCTTGAGCACACACGCATACGCGCCTGGCATGAGTTTAAGCCACTGGGTCCGGGACTTGACCCATGGTCGACTACGTGAGAGTCCAGCAACATAGCCCTTATGCCAACTGCTGGTCCCTGATTCTATTGTTTCTAAAAAATAAAATAAATAAAGGAAAAAGAGGCTGCTGGTCCCAGAGGCAAGAGTAGGCCTAAAAGGTGGTCTCAGAGATGGCAACTAGAGGAGACTGGAAGGCAGTTGGAGGTTGGGAAGGGGCCCCCAGGTCTGTTCCATCTGAATACTGTTGAGGCAGGAGACAGATCCACGCGACCTCCAGGCCCATGGCAGTGTTTCCTTATCTTATGCTGTGTGTACTTACGCTGTCTGCTGATTGCACGAAGGAAGGACGCACTGTATCAAAGCACCTCTGGTGTTTATCGTGCAGGAAAGTGCCTGCAGAAAGTCAGGGCTACCTAGTTGCATTCGTGGTACAAGATCTGGATGTCACGTCTTCCTAGACGGAAGGGCTCCCTGGCCTTTCCCTCATCCTTTACTATACTCACCACTTATTCTGGATCTTTCTCCGTCTAAGGAGGATAATGAGCACTCCCTATGACATTATTAGGGGCATGAGTTAAGATAATTTATATCAGGTGTCTGGGACGATGTCTGGCACATAGTACGTGTTGAGTAAACGTTTATTGTTATTATCATCATTATGGAACACTAACTTCAATTCGAAATTGAATCTATAAACTGCATTATTTAATGTATGTTGTATCAGCGTTTCTTTTTAATTTAGATCTTTAGAACATATGGTTAATTATTGAGATTGTATTTTCTTAGTACCTATTTATACTTTCTTAAAGATTTATGTATTTCTTCCATGAGAAAGAGACAGAGAGGGGCCAGCAGGTGGTGTGGTGGATAAGGGTGCTGGATTTCCACATGGCCAACCATGGTTCAAGTCCCGGACCTGGAGGCTTGCTTTCTCGCTTTCCTTTTCTCTCTCTCTCTCGTCAAATAAAGAAAAAAAAAAAAAAGAGACAGAAACACAGAGAAACAAAAAGCCTGGCACCTCCAAGAGGGTCCTCATGTTATAATAAACCCCAGCCAGCCCTGATCACAGGCAAGTGTGTGTGTGTGTGTGCCTGGTGTGAAAAGGGAGGCCCTGGGAAGCTAAGCGGGGACCTTTCTACGTGGGTCTAGTTGCACTGCTACGGGCTACTGCACCACTCTCTGGCCCACTGTTTATACTGTAAACCTGTAGTAAAACTAGGCTCAGATTCGATCAATATTTACAGTGTGGTCTTACTTGCTGGGCACTGTGTTAAGGCCTTCCCGCAGGGCTGTCTCACTTCATGTTTGATCAGCACTCGAGGCAAGTATTATCAGCCACTTCTTTTTTTTTTTTTTCTGAGAGATTTTTGCTATAGGGAGTGTGCACTTGCTGGAGAGATAGAGACAGACAAGAGAGCCAGAGAGCCAGAAAGCGAGAAAGATAATGAGCACTCCCTATGACATTATTAGGGGCATGAGTTAAGATCATTTATATCAGGTGTCTGGGACGATGTCTGGCACATAGTACGTGTTGAGTAAACGTTTATTGTTATTATCATCATTATGGAACACTAACTTCAATTCGAAATTGAATCTATAAACTGCATTATTTAATGTATGTTGTATCAGCGTTTCTTTTTAATTTAGATCTTTAGAACATATGGTTAATTATTGAGATTGTATTTTCTTAGTACCTATTTATACTTTCTTAAAGATTTATGTATTTCTTCCATGAGAAAGAGACAGAGAGGGGCCAGCAGGTGGTGTGGTGGATAAGGGTGCTGGATTTCCACATGGCCAACCATGGTTCAAGTCCCGGACCTGGAGGCTTGCTTTCTCGCTTTCCTTTTCTCTCTCTCTCTCGTCAAATAAAGAAAAAAAAAAAAGAGAGACAGAAACACAGAGAAACAAAAAGCCTGGCACCTCCAAGAGGGTCCTCATGTTATAATAAACCCCAGCCAGCCCTGATCACAGGCAAGTGTGTGTGTGTGTGTGCCTGGTGTGAAAAGGGAGGCCCTGGGAAGCTAAGCGGGGACCTTTCTACGTGGGTCTAGTTGCACTGCTACGGGCTACTGCACCACTCTCTGGCCCACTGTTTATACTGTAAACCTGTAGTAAAACTAGGCTCAGATTCGATCAATATTTACAGTGTGGTCTTACTTGCTGGGCACTGTGTTAAGGCCTTCCCGCAGGGCTGTCTCACTTCATGTTTGATCAGCACTCGAGGCAAGTATTATCAGCCACTTCTTTTTTTTTTTTTTTTCTGAGAGATTTTTGCTATAGGGAGTGTGCACTTGCTGGAGAGATAGAGACAGACAAGAGAGCCAGAGAGCCAGAAAGCGAGAAATCACCTCCCAGAGAGGATGGCTATGCCACAATCCCTTCTTCTCTAGTCTCCTCTTGGGATTTTGGGCATGCATGTACACACACCTGGCATGAGTTTTAAGCTGCCGGGTCCAGGACTTGAACCACGATCGACTATATGGGAGTTCAGCGACATAACTATTATGTCATCCACTGGTCCCATCAACTCTACCCTGTCACAAGAACATTCAGAATGTTATTGGCTTGATCAGGATTGCTCATTAATTAACTGGTAAAAGTTGCAAGCCTTTGTGCCAGATCTAGTGCCCTTTCTACTAAACTGGTGGACTGACTTCCATTAATACTTTGAGAAAAAATGCCATTTGACACAAACTGTGTCATTTTCCATGCGTCTGAGCATGCGCAGTACACTTGCTGCTTTGTTTCAACAGAATTGTCACACTGTTCACTTGTCGCCATATTTCCTGTTGTAATGAGTGGAGAAATCCTTTGGGAGACAATGATGGTTGCTTAGCTCAGTATCGCTATTATATCTCAGTTTACATTTACACAGATGTATAATTTCCGACTCTGATTTCTGACATAATCCATAGCAAACATTTATCATTTAATTTAAAAAGTATATGTGTTTTGAAAAATCATAAAGGAACTCACCTGGCTATAGTCTGCGGACTTCAGTGTGGCATCATTTTGTAGTTGTCTTCCATTTTCCTAAGACAGTTCAGAGCCCAGAGTAGACTTGTACGCCAAAGGGCATGTACAAAGTAATCAACTCCCAGTTTCTCTCAAGTAGTAGCCACAGGAAAGATCCAGGAATTACAAAGAAGGCATTGCATGATCAAAGATGGCTCACTTCAGAATGGTTTGAGTCACAGCCCTCAGGGCAAGCCGGGGCTACCCAGAGTACTCTCTCTTGCCTTGGTGTGCTTTGGGAACAGTCAACAGGAAGAAAAAGCTAACAAATACAGTCGGTGCCTTGAATGAATGAAGATTCTAGTTCACCGCCAGAAGCATGTCATTTGGGGCAAAGGGTCTAAGATGTGAAGACCTCGCTTGTCCCAAAGAGGCGACAGAGGTCATAACTGGTGAAGAGGGCCAGGAGATGGGTCACATTTTGGTTATAATGTAACAAAGCAGAACACGTGTCATAATTAGGCCACGAGAAATCAGAGCACAACTGATTGAGATGGAAGAGTTTGCTTATTCAGCTGCAGAATGTGCTGTTTGCTATTCCGGTCATCTCTCCCCATGATATAGCAAAAGATGGTATGGAGAGAAATAGAAATGTCCCCTAACGCATAGGCAGCTTTTTCTGTTCTAAGAGAGTCAGCATGAATCACTCAGCAGGTGACAAGCGTTTAATTTAGAGAGAATATGAGAAATAGCAATAACTTCCCCACATGGCCATTGCCCCGAATACAATTCATTGTTACTGCTGGAAAACTCAAATTAATGGCTCAAGCACAAACTGTTTGATGCGTTCCTAGAAAAGGTTGAAAGGTGGGCAGTGCAGGTCTGCTATGGACAGTCCACTAACTCTGCACTCAGGCTCCTTTCAGCATTCTGTTTTGCCGTGTCCAAGGCTTTATAATCCAGACACTTGGGCTCCAGTTTTCACATCCACAGTCTAGCCAGCACGAAAGAAAATGGGACAAGAAAGAGACCTCTCTAGACCTTGTAGGCTTTGATTTCCCAGGATTTGCATATTACACTCTGCTTGGAGCTCATTGACCAGAATTCCGTCACATGGTCACACCTAGACAGAAGGAGGCTGAAAAGTGTAGTCTTTATTCAGGGCAATGGGGGCTGAGGTTTGATTAAGAAGTGGGAGTGTATCGTGAAGGAATAGGGGAGCATTAATATCAGGGACATGGCCTCCATTTCTGCCGTACTGTTCCTGGGATTTGATTACCCCAATGAAAAGCAGGGCTGAGTGGGTGCCATGTGGAACCCTGGGAGGGTAGATTTCAGTAACTCCAAGTCTGCTTCACAGAGCCAGGAGCTATGGATGCCTGTTCAGGGGGCTGGGTCATGCCTTGTGCTGTCCCTGGTGGCCTAGGCAAAATGACATTAATAAATCTGCTCAAAGAGAGAGAGGAGGAGACAGGACCCCAGGAAAGCAACCTTCAGTGATGGTTAACAAAGGCATTGGAATCCTTCTAGACTTGGATTTAAGTCCTAAATCTGCCGTGTGGTCTTAAAGAAATGACTTGATCTCTAGTAGCCTTCATGTCCTCTTCAGCACAACACCTAAGGGTTGAGTAGGATGGGGTGGGTGATGTATACAAAATGCCCTGCCCAGAGTGTGACAAATTACTCAAGAACTGGTGATTTTTTTAGAGAGAGATTTTTGCCATAGGGTGCGTGCACTCATCAGAGAGACAGAAAGAGAGAAATCACCCGCCAAGGGGGATGGCCATGCAACAATCCCTTCTTCTCCATTCTCCTCTCAGGATTTGGGGCATGCAAGTACATGTGACTGGCATGAGTTTTAAGCCACTGGGTCCAGGACTTGAACCATGGTCAACTATGTGAGAGTCCAGCGACATAATCATTATGCCATCTTCTGGTCCCACTGGTATTCATTTCTACAACTGCATATTTGGGAAAAAAATTGGATCAACAGCTGGAATCCTGCCCTTGGGAGCCTGCAGGTTGGCGGCAGTCCTGGGGTGATCGCAGCAGCACCTGCTGTTCATCCATCCCACCACCCGCTCAGGTGCAGGAACTGGCCATGGGACGGATATGCATGGGAGCAGCCACCCTCCTAGGCCCGCTGTCCTCTCACCTTTCACCAGCAATCCTTCCTCACGTCACTGCCCCAGAGAATTATTACGGTAAGTTTGTCCTTGATGAATAAAAGCAAGAGAGACAACGGAGTTGAGATAGGAATAATAATCAAGAGGCAAATCAGAGACTTCCTGGAGTTATGAAAGACTATGGTCAAGATGTCAGAGAGAACTAGAATAGTTCCATAGGCAGGAATATTTTTTTTTTAAGAATTATTTTATTTATTTAATTTTATTTGTGGTTATTATTATTATTTAAGTTGGCAAGAGGGAGACAGAAAGAAACAGAAACTGAGAAAGCAAGCCACCAGGTCCAAGATTTGAACTGTGGTAGGCCATGTGGGAGTCCAGCACCTTAACCGTCATGTCACCTGCTGGCCTCATAGGCAGGAATTTTGAACTGAATTTGTCTTTTTGTAAAGTTTTAATTATTTACCTTTATGGCCAGATGGAGATGTGCTCACTAGAGAGACGGAGAGAGGAAGCAGCAGGAGCACTCCCTGGTTGGGTATGGTCACACCACAATCCTATCTCCTCCATTTCTCCATCCTATCGGGATCTGGGGCACATACGCTCATGCCCAATTTTTCAAGCTGTCGGGGCCAGGACCTGAACTGCACAGTTATCCATGTGGAATACAGCTACCTTAATCACCAAGCCACTGGGCTGGCCCTGAAGATTTTTGTTTCTGTTTTTCTAAATTTATTTATTTCCATGAGAAAGGCATAGATAGAGACAGACAGACAGAGAGAGAGAGAGCGAGTGAGAGAGAGAGAATTCCATATGGTCTTCACCCTGTGATCCACTTGCAGTCTTAGCCAGATTAGATCATAGACACATGTAATGTGATGATATACAGTGATTGATTGTAAAATAGAAACATAATTAAAAAAATGTATCAGGGCTAATCAGGGCTAGCCGGTGGCGTGGCAGTGGAGGTGCTGGGCTTTCACATGGCTGACCACAGTTCTAGTCCCAGACCTGGCGGCTCTCTTTCTCACTTTCTCTTTCTCTCTCTGCTCAGATTAAAAAATAATAATAATAAATAAAATTTAAAAGATATTTCTTTAAATAAAAGTACCATGGACTGGATGGCTTATAAATACACAATAAGAATTTATTTTCTATAGCTCTGGAGGATTAAAATTCCAGATTATGGTGCCAGTGTAGCTAGAATTTGGCAAGGGAGGATTACTTTCTGGTTTGCAGATTCCAGATTTCTTGTTGTAGCTTCACCTGGCAGGAAGAGGGCCAGAGGGCTCCCTAGCATCCCTTTTATAAAGATACTCATTCCATTCATGAAGGCGTCAACCTCATGTGCTGATTACTGCTGCTAATAATAACTGCTGCTATAGTTTGAATATGTGCCCCCCAAAACAATGTGTTGAGCCATTCTAACAGGGGTGATGTATACAAAATGCCCTGCCCAGAGTGTGACAAATTACTCAAGAACTGGTGATTTTTTTAGAGAGAGATTTTTGCCATAGGGTGCGTGCACTCATCAGAGAGACAGAAAGAGAGAAATCACCCGCCAAGGGGGATGGCCATGCAACAATCCCTTCTTCTCCATTCTCCTCTCAGGATTTGGGGCATGCAAGTACATGTGACTGGCATGAGTTTTAAGCCACTGGGTCCAGGACTTGAACCATGGTCAACTATGTGAGAGTCCAGCGACATAATCATTATGCCATCTTCTGGTCCCACTGGTATTCATTTCTACAACTGCATATTTGGGAAAAAAATTGGATCAACAGCTGGAATCCTGCCCTTGGGAGCCTGCAGGTTGGCGGCAGTCCTGGGGTGATCGCAGCAGCACCTGCTGTTCATCCATCCCACCACCCGCTCAGGTGCAGGAACTGGCCATGGGACGGATATGCATGGGAGCAGCCACCCTCCTAGGCCCGCTGTCCTCTCACCTTTCACCAGCAATCCTTCCTCACGTCACTGCCCCAGAGAATTATTACGGTAAGTTTGTCCTTGATGAATAAAAGCAAGAGAGACAACGGAGTTGAGATAGGAATAATAATCAAGAGGCAAATCAGAGACTTCCTGGAGTTATGAAAGACTATGGTCAAGATGTCAGAGAGAACTAGAATAGTTCCATAGGCAGGAATATTTTTTTTTTAAGAATTATTTTATTTATTTAATTTTATTTGTGGTTATTATTATTATTTAAGTTGGCAAGAGGGAGACAGAAAGAAACAGAAACTGAGAAAGCAAGCCACCAGGTCCAAGATTTGAACTGTGGTAGGCCATGTGGGAGTCCAGCACCTTAACCGTCATGTCACCTGCTGGCCTCATAGGCAGGAATTTTGAACTGAATTTGTCTTTTTGTAAAGTTTTAATTATTTACCTTTATGGCCAGATGGAGATGTGCTCACTAGAGAGACGGAGAGAGGAAGCAGCAGGAGCACTCCCTGGTTGGGTATGGTCACACCACAATCCTATCTCCTCCATTTCTCCATCCTATCGGGATCTGGGGCACATACGCTCATGCCCAATTTTTCAAGCTGTCGGGGCCAGGACCTGAACTGCACAGTTATCCATGTGGAATACAGCTACCTTAATCACCAAGCCACTGGGCTGGCCCTGAAGATTTTTGTTTCTGTTTTTCTAAATTTATTTATTTCCATGAGAAAGGCATAGATAGAGACAGACAGACAGAGAGAGAGAGAGCGAGTGAGAGAGAGAGAATTCCATATGGTCTTCACCCTGTGATCCACTTGCAGTCTTAGCCAGATTAGATCATAGACACATGTAATGTGATGATATACAGTGATTGATTGTAAAATAGAAACATAATTAAAAAAATGTATCAGGGCTAGCAGGTGGCGTGGCAGTGGAGGTGCTGGGCTTTCACATGGCTGACCACAGTTCTAGTCCCAGACCTGGCGGCTCTCTTTCTCACTTTCTCTTTCTCTCTCTGCTCAGATTAAAAAATAATAATAATAAATAAAATTTAAAAGATATTTCTTTAAATAAAAGTACCATGGACTGGATGGCTTATAAATACACAATAAGAATTTATTTTCTATAGCTCTGGAGGATTAAAATTCCAGATTATGGTGCCAGTGTAGCTAGAATTTGGCAAGGGAGGATTACTTTCTGGTTTGCAGATTCCAGATTTCTTGTTGTAGCTTCACCTGGCAGGAAGAGGGCCAGAGGGCTCCCTAGCATCCCTTTTATAAAGATACTCATTCCATTCATGAAGGCGTCAACCTCATGTGCTGATTACTGCTGCTAATAATAACTGCTGCTATAGTTTGAATATGTGCCCCCCAAAACAATGTGTTGAGCCATTCTAACAGGATTAAGAGGGTAAAGACTGAGGACCAGCAGTTAGCGTAATGGCTCTGTCGCTGGGCTCCATGTAGTCGACTGTGGTTCGCGTCCTGGACCCAGTGGCTTAAACTCATGCCGGGTGCATGTGCGTGTGTGCCCAAGATCCCGAGAGGAGAACGCAGGAGAAGAGATTGCAGCATGGCCATCCCCCCCTGGTAGGGTGATTTCTCACTTTCTATCTCTCTGTCTCTCTCTGTCTCTCTGGCGAGCACACGCGCCCTATAGCAAAAACCTCTCTCAAAAAAAAAAAAAAGGGTAAAGACTTGATCCAATTATGGTATCAAAAGGTGAGGCCTTCAGGAAGAGATTAGGATTAAAGTCAATAGGACCGCCCCAATGATTTCGTTCTGGTGGGTTTATTTACATTAATTAATAATTTTTTACTAACATAATCATTACAACCTCATATTTTAGTCCATGAACACAAGGTGTAATGATTAAGTCAGGGCTATTAGTATACTCACCATCTCAACCATTCGTAACACACACAGCAAGTTGTCGTTGACCACATCCTCCCCATTGTATTTATCACTAGACGTTATTCCTTCTATCTATCTATAATTTTGTCTTTCCGAATCAATATTCCTGTTTTCCTCTCCCCCACCCAATTCTTCCCAGCATTCAGTCTGGTAGTTTCTCGAGAGAGGAAAGGAGACTGGGACAGAAATTCATGGACACTTGCTTCTGGGCTCTGCTCTGTTCTCTGCAAGACACCCATCAGACATGGCACCTTGACTCTGAACCTCCAGAGTGTGTGCTAAATACACGTCTCATTTTATAAATCACTCGGTTTTAGGTCTTTCCTGTTATTAGCAACAAAATGGACTAGAATACCTTTCAAAGGCCCCACCTCCTAATACCATCACATTGGGGATGAAGATTTGAACATATGAGTTTGGGGAGGTCATGAACATTTCATGTACTGCAGCCTCCCTAGGAAACATTTCTGGTTTGGAGTCAGTGTCTGTCTCCTCCAGGCTCCTAGAGGACTTGTCCTAGCATACCTGTAACATTGGGCATTCGTCTCTTCTCCTCACTAGGCCATGACCTCTTTAAGGACAAAGTGGAGCATTTTATGTTTGCATGAGAATATGTGTGTGTGTTCTCAGCACTTAGCATAGGGTCTGACTTATCAAGGGTTGTTGAATGAATGAATGAAAGGTGCCATGGGGTCTATCTCCCAACAGATTAGCAAGATCTTTAGAGAGGGATTCCCTTTGCATTTTCATGATCTCAAATGCGACGTCTTTTGGGAACATTCTTAAAGACAGGACACATTTAGTCGCCGAGGTTCTGAAGGGAGAGGTTCTTAAAGCCATAGGGTGATCATACTCAGCAAGTCTGTTGACTTGCTGCTGAAGGATCTTGTTTCCTTTTGGACACGAGAAGTATTCAGTGCAGGTATCTGTCTATTGTTAAGAACAATCATGTAATGATTTAAAAAAGTAACCTTCATGCTCTGGAGACTGTGCTAAACCAGTTCTATCAAAAGACAACTAGTGAGAGCTGGTGGAGATATTTAGAGTTGAAGGAAGAGAGGGAAACGTCTCCAAGTTCATTGTGGAGCTAAGTTCCTGGTGGGCATAAACCAGACCTTGTTTTGCTCTGTAGGCTTCCCAGGTAGAGGGTTGATTTCTGCAACACAGCTCATCATTGTGAGATGTCAGTCGGCACAGTAGGAAGAGGCCTCTGTATGTCGACGGCATTTCTCTGGGCAGACATGGTCTCATCCTAACTGCTAGGCTGGGAGGCTATCTTCTTCAGAGTGGGAGTCGTCTTTGGTTACTTAAATAATTTCCATAAAACATTGAAAAGGGTCACAGTGTGTTGTCATGAAGAGTAGGGAGCAGAGGGTCCTCACAGTGGGGTGAGAGTGGGAGCTTGTGGATTCTGTATGGGATCATTATTTTTAAGGTTTTTTTTTTTTTTTCCCCCCATAGGACACATACACTTGTGAGACACACACACACACACAGACAGAGAGAGAGAGAGGCAGTGAGAGGGAAACTGAGAAATAACCCCCTAGATAGGGCATGGCTACACTGCAATTCCTTCTTTTCCATTCACCTCCTGGGATTTGGCCAAGGGCACACACATACGGGCTGTGATTTCTTTTCTTTTCTTTCTTTTTTTTTGGGGGGGGAGAGGTTTTGCTACAGGGCGCATGCGCTTGCCAGACAGACAGAGAGAGACAGAGAGACAGAAAGCAAGAAATCACCCCCCAAGGGGGATGGCCATGCCGCAATCCCTTCTCCTCCATTCTCCTCTTGGGATCATGGGCATGCACGCACACGCACCCAGCGTGAATTTAAGCCACCGGGTCTGGGACTCAAGGACTCGAACCTCGGTCGACTACGTGGGAGCCCAGTGACATAGCTAATACATTAACTGCTGGTCCCATGGGCTGTGATTTCTAAGCTACCATGTGCACTCACCATCTCAACCATTCGTAACACACACAGCAAGTTGTCGTTGACCACATCCTCCCCATTGTATTTATCACTAGACGTTATTCCTTCTATCTATCTATAATTTTGTCTTTCCGAATCAATATTCCTGTTTTCCTCTCCCCCACCCAATTCTTCCCAGCATTCAGTCTGGTAGTTTCTCGAGAGAGGAAAGGAGACTGGGACAGAAATTCATGGACACTTGCTTCTGGGCTCTGCTCTGTTCTCTGCAAGACACCCATCAGACATGGCACCTTGACTCTGAACCTCCAGAGTGTGTGCTAAATACACGTCTCATTTTATAAATCACTCGGCTTTAGGTCTTTCCTGTTATTAGCAACAAAATGGACTAGAATACCTTTCAAAGGCCCCACCTCCTAATACCATCACATTGGGGATGAAGATTTGAACATATGAGTTTGGGGAGGTCATGAACATTTCATGTACTGCAGCCTCCCTAGGAAACATTTCTGGTTTGGAGTCAGTGTCTGTCTCCTCCAGGCTCCTAGAGGACTTGTCCTAGCATACCTGTAACATTGGGCATTCGTCTCTTCTCCTCACTAGGCCATGACCTCTTTAAGGACAAAGTGGAGCATTTTATGTTTGCATGAGAATATGTGTGTGTGTTCTCAGCACTTAGCATAGGGTCTGACTTATCAAGGGTTGTTGAATGAATGAATGAAAGGTGCCATGGGGTCTATCTCCCAACAGATTAGCAAGATCTTTAGAGAGGGATTCCCTTTGCATTTTCATGATCTCAAATGCGACGTCTTTTGGGAACATTCTTAAAGACAGGACACATTTAGTCGCCGAGGTTCTGAAGGGAGAGGTTCTTAAAGCCATAGGGTGATCATACTCAGCAAGTCTGTTGACTTGCTGCTGAAGGATCTTGTTTCCTTTTGGACACGAGAAGTATTCAGTGCAGGTATCTGTCTATTGTTAAGAACAATCATGTAATGATTTAAAAAAGTAACCTTCATGCTCTGGAGACTGTGCTAAACCAGTTCTATCAAAAGACAACTAGTGAGAGCTGGTGGAGATATTTAGAGTTGAAGGAAGAGAGGGAAACGTCTCCAAGTTCATTGTGGAGCTAAGTTCCTGGTGGGCATAAACCAGACCTTGTTTTGCTCTGTAGGCTTCCCAGGTAGAGGGTTGATTTCTGCAACACAGCTCATCATTGTGAGATGTCAGTCGGCACAGTAGGAAGAGGCCTCTGTATGTCGACGGCATTTCTCTGGGCAGACATGGTCTCATCCTAACTGCTAGGCTGGGAGGCTATCTTCTTCAGAGTGGGAGTCGTCTTTGGTTACTTAAATAATTTCCATAAAACATTGAAAAGGGTCACAGTGTGTTGTCATGAAGAGTAGGGAGCAGAGGGTCCTCACAGTGGGGTGAGAGTGGGAGCTTGTGGATTCTGTATGGGATCATTATTTTTAAGGTTTTTTTTTTTTTCCCCCCATAGGACACATACACTTGTGAGACACACACACACACACAGACAGAGAGAGAGAGAGGCAGTGAGAGGGAAACTGAGAAATAACCCCCTAGATAGGGCATGGCTACACTGCAATTCCTTCTTTTCCATTCACCTCCTGGGATTTGGCCAAGGGCACACACATACGGGCTGTGATTTCTTTTCTTTTCTTTCTTTTTTTTTGGGGGGGGAGAGGTTTTGCTACAGGGCGCATGCGCTTGCCAGACAGACAGAGAGAGACAGAGAGACAGAAAGCAAGAAATCACCCCCCAAGGGGGATGGCCATGCCGCAATCCCTTCTCCTCCATTCTCCTCTTGGGATCATGGGCATGCACGCACACGCACCCAGCGTGAATTTAAGCCACCGGGTCTGGGACTCGAACCTCGGTCGACTACGTGGGAGTCCAGTGACATAGCTAATACATTAACTGCTGGTCCCATGGGCTGTGATTTCTAAGCTACCATGTGCAGGACTTGAACCACAGTTGACCACGTGGGAGTCCAGTGCCTTAATCACCATACCACCTGTTGGCACCATACATGGAAGTATTTTAAGAAGCTTTTCTGGACCTGTGGTGGAGGAAAGATCTTCTGAACAAAGGGGGAGGTTTAATATTCATTCTAGGATTATTCTAGGAACAGCCTCCTGGTCTTCTAGGAAATAGTATTCTAGGATTGACTTGGAACATTTCTTAATCAGTAAATCATGGTGATTTGGAGTTTGAGCTCAAATCAGGCAGATCAAAGTTCAAATATGAGCTGTGCCACTTACAAGCTGGGTGACTTTGGGCACATTGACATGACGTCACTAAACCTCAATTTGTCCATCTGCAAAATACTCTTCACGTAGGACTTTACTTGACTTTTAGGAGAAAATTGCTGCAGAACCATGAACCCAATGTATCTAAGAGCAAGTTAAAAATCATCACTAGCAGGGAACCAGCAGTTAGCGTAATGGCTATGTCGCTGGACTCCCACGTAGTCGACCGCGGTTCGTGTCCCGGACCCGGTGGCTTAAAACTCACGCCAGGCGCGTGTGCGTGCGTGCCCAAGATCCCGAGAGGAGAATGGAGGAGAAGGGATTGTGGCGTGACCATCCCCCCTGGGGGGTGATTTCTCGCTTTCTGTCTCTATGTCTCTCTCTGTCTGTCTGGCGAGCGCACGCACCCTACAATGAAAATCTCTCTCAAAAAAAAAAAAAATCATCACTAGCACTGATTCGATTTTGATATGCTTGATCAAGGATTTATATCAAATTAGGAGAAAGGAATTCCGTTTTCTACTCATTTTATTACCAGTGTTTGCCTGTAGAGAAAAACGGAAGTGAAAGAGGATCAAAACAAGAGCAACAGGGAACCAGCGGTTGGCGTAATGGCTATGTTGCTGGACTCCCACATAGTTGACCGTGGTTCATGTCCCGGACCCGGTGGCTTAAAACTCACGCCGGGCCCAAGATCCCGAGAGGAGAATAGAGGAGAAGGGATTGTGGCATGACCATCCCCCCTGGGGAGTGATTTCTCGCTTTCTGTCTCTATGTCTCTCTCTGTCTGTCTGGCGAGCACATGCGCCCTATAGCAAAACCCTCTAAAACAAAAAAAACAAGAGCAACAGCTTATTGGGCCAAATCAGTAGCTCTTAATTCAAAGCATGAGGGGGTCTTCAAAAGGTTCATGGAAAATAAAGTAGCCATGCATACATTTTTTTTTTATAATAAACAGTTTCCAGGTGCTTTTAAAAGTTTATTTATTTAGGGACCAGCAGTTAGCCTAATGGCTATGTCGCTGGACTCCCATGTAGTCAACTGAGGTTTGAGTCCCGGACCCGGTGGCTTAAACTCATGCCGGGTACATGTGCGTGCCCAAGATCCCGAGAGGAGAATGGAGAAGAAGGGATTGTGGTGTGGCCATTCCCCCGGTGGGGTGATTTCTCGCTTTCTATCTCTCTGTTTTTCTGGCGAGTGCATGCGCCCTATAACAAAAACCTCTTAAAAAAAGTTTATTTATTTCTTCTATGAACAGAGACTGGGAGAGATACAGAGACAGAGAGACAGAGAGACATAGTATCTCTAGCAAGGTCATTTTTTTAAACAAATTTTTCCTTATTTAGTTATTATTATTATTATTATTATTATTTATGTTTTTGCCATAGGGTACATAGACTCGCGAGAGATAGTAAGAGGGAAAGTGAGAATTTACTTATCTTTAAATTTACTGTGAGAGAGTGAGAACCCCCAGCAGGGTCTTAATGTCTGTATCTACCCGGAACTTCAGTCAAGCCACTTTATAGGCACTTACCTTTTATAATAAAGGAGGAATCCAAATGTGAACATGGAACCCTCCAATGTGGGTCAGCCTCACAGCGAATTGTGTGTTTCCATTGTGCCATTCTTTCACCCCCTTCACAAATGTTTTGAAGGTCTCCTCTACCGTCAATGTCTGGGCCCTAGTCCAGGGTTGGATTTCGTTGGTCTGGAAGGGACCCTGGGTATCTCTAAAGGACTCTCTCACGCATAGCCAGCATTAAGAGCCACCATGTTAAATGTTCATGTCACAGCTTCCTCCACCCCAACCTACTGGTGGTCAATGGTTGCTCAAGTCTCAACCACGTTCCTGTTTCACTCCAGAGCAGCTCTGGAGCTCTCCAGTTTTCTGAATTCATCTACTAATACTCTTTCTCTAGCAGAATCCCCTTTCTTCCTAGCCAGCTGTATTCATATCCAGAGAAGGCACACTCAAGAACTCTTGTTTGTTTTGATGACCTGTTCACAAGTCTGCCTTGCACGATGGTAGATCTCAGAAGGTACCCCTAAAGAAAAATCTTGAAAAGCTTCGGGCTCCTCACCCTTCAGTCATGTCTAGAGCAATTTGCTGGCCAGTAGGATCCCCTGCAGCTGCAGCATGTTCTAGACTTGGTCTGTCCAATACAGTAATGGCAAGCCACAGGTGGCTCTTGGGCACTTGACACGTAGCTAGACCACGGAGGCTTCTTTGTTTCAGTTCAGATAGTTCAAATTTAAATCTAAATGGTCCCATGTAACTAGTCGCTACCATATTGGATGCATTCCATTTTTCCTTGTCACGTAGGACTTTCAATAACTAAGTATTCCCTCACCAGATACTTTTCCTGGATTTGTCTTTGATCATTTAAGTACTTGATTCACAGTCTTCTACTTTGCTATAAGTCCTGCTATCAACTTAGACTACGTTGGCAGTCCTATGCATGATCCACCCAAGTCCCTGTCAGTTCCTTGACCTCCTCCTCACCAGTAACTACCACCTTTGACCTACCTATGCTCCCATTTTCCAAGGGCCAACCCAAGTCCTTGTGGTTACCTGGAATTGCTCTACCTTTGACGTCTCGAAGAAAAGACAACTGCTGTCTTCTCAGATCTGTTACCACTGTCACCCACTACACTACTGTGTTGGGGGTGACTCTATTTTGAATAACTTTTATTACATTTCTAAGTGCATTTTATAAGTGAAAACTAATATGGTTAGTTTGGCCTGGGAAGCATTTTTGCCTATGTCTTATGTAAGGGCTTTAGGTCCAAAATTACAAAATTGGCAACTTTGACTAGAACAGTAACCTTTGAATATGCTGTTTATCTCCTTGAGAAAAGTCCCTGTATGGTACAAATTTCTGCTATTCCTTTTCTAAGTATACTACATAAGTAAAAAATAACATGCTTAGTTTCATCCTAAGAAGCATTTTTTCCCATGTCGTATCCAAGTGCTATAGGCCCCAAAATGACCAGACTGCCCTATTTGGTTTAGAATAACACTTTTTGGATGTGATGGTCAGCTCCTGGTGATAAGTCACTGTATGAAAGCCTTTCTGTTATTCCATTTCTAAGTGGACTTTACAAGTGAAAACTAACATACTGACTTTCAGTGTGGGAAACATGTTTGCCAATGTCTCATCCAAGTGCTAAGCATTGGCTATTCTGACTTTCTTTTTCTTAACTTCCTTTCTCCTCTTCCCAATCATGGCAAGAATTATTGTTCTATAGTCTCTTAACTTTCTATTTATTCATTTATTCATTTATCTATCTATCTATCTATCTATCTATCAATCTATCTATCTATTTGTGTGTGTATGTGAGATAGAGAGAGACAGAGAGAGAGAGAGAGAGAGAGAGAGAGAGAAGAAACCGCCAATAGGATCTTGAAGCCATAACTCACTCCCAGCTCTCAGCTGGCCCAGAGAAGAATGTCCTCAAGGTTTAGGAATATTGTAGCATAAGTCAAAATTCCTTTATTTTTAAGGCTGAATAATATTCCATGTGCATATAAACAACATTTTCTTTATCCATTCATCTGTTGATGGACAGTTGACTGGCTTCCACTTTTTGGCTATTATGAGGCTATTATGGCTACTGTGAATACAGGTGTACAAATAGTTCTTTGAGACTCTGCTTTCAATTCTTGAGGTGTGCTCCCAGTAGTGGAACTGCTAGATAGTATGCTAACTCTACTGCAATTTTTTGAGGACCCTCTATACTGTTTTCCACACTAGCCATACCATTGTACATTCTCACCAACAGTGCACAATGGTTCCAATTCCTCTACATCCTCAGCAACATCTGTTATTTTTTCTGTGTATAATATGTGTGCGTGTGTGTGTGTGTGTGTGTGTGTATGTCTTATAGTAACCATCCCAATGGATGTGAAATATTAATAGAATGTCTTGGTATTATTATGGAAAAAATTTGGACACATTATATATGATTATATATGATTCTAAGAATGTCTACTCTCACTAAAGTCATAGTGATAGCCTAAATTCTCCCTAGTGGGCCTTTTTCTAGAAAGGAGGATAACATGGAGAAGTATTCAAGTTAAGTGTGAAGGGCTTGGTCTCTTTACTCATTGCACAGTACCAAGGTATAGGAGGTGGAAAAAACATCATCTTGTTGGAGGAACGCCTGCCTCTTCTGGTGTGTCTAAGAGGATGGAGGGATATGGACATCGGGGAATGTAGGAGACACAGAGGAGAGAGAGGTGGAGCTAGTCATCCTCTTTGAATGCTGGGCCTAGCCTTTGGGCTTTCTCTTACATGAAATGGGGAGCCAGGCGAAGCTTTTGGATGATGTTTGAAAACCTTGCTGGGGATGGAGAGATGAGTTGGAGGTGGTGGTGATGATACAAGTAAGTGATGAGGGCACCTGCCCTGAAGTAGTGCCAGCAAGGACCCAGAGGAAATAGGTACAGGAACAATTCAGGAAGTAAGGGTTCAGGCTTCATGGCCAGCATGATGCTGGGATAAATGTGATGGGGAGAGATCCACATGGCTTTGGCAGTCAGGTCAATGGTGTGGTGCTACTTTGAATCAGGATAGAAGACTTCCAAGTGCAGACTGATTCTGTGAAAAGCTTGTTAAGCCACATTTGGATAGAAATCTTAGATTTAGCTGGCAGATTTTTTACGACCAAAGAAGAGATAATATAGACAGCATAAGGAGGCCTTCCAGGATGTGAAATCACTCCTTACTCTGCCCATATGGTGCAGGAAGGGCCCCGCCTGCATTTCTCAGAGGGAGTCTCTCCCTCCCTCTGCTCCTCCTCTGAGCTCAGGCAACTGCCAGGCCCGTCTGCGCTTTGGTCCTACAACTTCATCAGATCCCATTCCCTCCTTGCCATGAAGCCTGAGATCTCCTTAGCTGCTCTGATCACTCAATCAAAAGGATCAGAACTGGGAACCAGCAGTTAGCATAATGGCTATGTTGCTGGGCTCCCACGTAGTCGACCGTGGTTCGCTTCCCGGACCCGGTGGCTTAAAACTCACGCCGGGTGCGTGCGCGTGCATGCCCAAGATCCCGAGAGGAGAATGGAGGAGAAGAGATTGCGGCGTGACCATCCCCCATGGGGGGTGATTTCCCACTTTCTGTCTCTATGTCTGTCTCTGTCTGTCTGGTGAGCGCACATGCCCTATAGCAAAAACTTCTCAAAAAAAAAAAAAAAGGATCAGAACTAAATACCAATAACCCCCCCTTGGATAGGCCAATTTCACTTTGTCATCCCAAAGGCAGTATGGAGCATACCTAGGTTCCTTGAGGAAAGAGAAGATACAAATGTAAGTGAGAAAACCATTCCTACCTTAGACAAGTTCATAGTCACATAAAGAATGATTCAATTGGGGAAACCAGCAGTTAGCGTAATGGCTATGTCGCTGGACTCCCATGTAGTCGACTGCGGTTCGAGTCCCGGACCCGGTGGTTTAAAACTCACTCCGGGCATGTGTGCGTGCGTGCCCAAGATCCTGAGAGGAAAATGGGGGAGAAGGGATTGTGGCATGACCATCCCCCCTGGGGGGGGTGATTTCTTGCTTTCTGTCTCTATGTCTCTCTCTGTCTGGCGAGTGCACGCGCCCTGTAGCGAAAATCTCTCCAAAAAAAAAAAAAAAAAGAATGATTCAATTGGAATATAATGAGGGCTCATGTCTTGCAGCACAACCTGGACTTTATCTAATGAACACGGAGGGCTAATGCTGACTTTAAACAAAGGAGTGATGTGATGGTATTAGTACATTAGAGATTGTACAGTTTCTCCACGATCATCTGGCAGCAGCTGTTACCAGAGCACCTCTGCTTTGGCTCCATCCTCTCTAACTACTGGTTTCCCCATCTACAAAATGGGCCTGGTTTGTGAAGGTACTGAGTAGAAGGACTATGTGAGATCCATCACCTACTTGAGAAACCACAAATACTATCTAAAAATGGTCATTTTTCTTACTTAGTAAAGGAATGACAACAGCAATTGCCTAACTGCAAGCATAGCTGGATCCTTGCCCCTCCAATTAGTTGACTACAGGTGCAATTAGTTTGCAAGAACAATTTTGTGCTCAGGTACGAGTTTTCTGAATGCACGAAATAGAATATGCAGAGAAATGAGGTCAAGTTGAGTTTCTTCAAAGTTTGTCCTAAATATTTGATAATGCTCAGCCTGGGGGAATATTTTATTTTCTTCCCCATTACTTATATATGACTTGCTTAAGATGTATTCTGATTTATTTCACAATTTCTGAGGCATCTCACTACTGGGAAATCCTCAAACTCCAAAGCCTATGAGCAGAGAACGCAGGAGTTAACTGTACCCATAAGAGGAGATCTTCAGAGGTCTTGTTTGCTTCTTCTCCCCCCCCCCTTTTTTTAAGAAAAAAGTTTATGTATTTATTTATTATATAGAGCGAGACAGAAACAGAGACATACCCTAAAAAAAAGGTCTCCTGCTTTAACCTAATACCAAGTCTTTCTAGCCAGCCAGGATCATGAGCACACGCCTGGTTTGTACAGGACAACCTGAGAACCAAACTCCGATTTGACATATGACTCCAGTATGCTACCTTGGTGCTACTGTGCCTGGGCTCCTGTTTGCTTCCTGCAATGCATGCTGAAGAATAGGTCTTAGGCTGAAGGCAAGGCCTGTAGTTAGGAGAATGACGAGCTATTTCAACCACAGGCTGAGGAGTATGCCCCATGGTAATGAAATAACCAAACACTATCCTTCCACAAGAAATTCTGTGTTGGGGGCAGGGGCAGCAGACAAAGTGACATGGTAATAAATGATTACCAGCTGACTCTCAGATCATGGCTCCAATATGAGCATTGGTTGATAATATACCATTAATAAATGAACAGATGAAAGTGAAACACTGAAGACATGATATGAGCAACTACTTTGCTCAGCTGTTTTAAAATTCTGGAGAAAGTCCTTAACTACATTTTGCTACTCAAAATGTGATGTCTACCAAAAAGACATAGTTTAAGAATCTAACCTATTCATTATTTTTACTGCTTTCTTAAGTCTAGACACCCTGACAAGTACTGAACCCTGATTTAGAGTATATATCAATTTCTGTGGTGTAAATATTCCCATGCATGAATCATTTTAAATTACCAAATCAGTTCATAGATTCTCAAAAATATAACAACTGACTCTAGTGAGCCAGTGGGAGCTGGTTTCAGAATACCACTGGTGCTGGTAGAACTTAAAACATTTTGAGAGCTAGTGGAAGACCACATTGCAGTTTTCATAATTAGAAAGAAGCATGGAAATTTGGAAGGAAAAAGAAATATTATAGAGGGGAAGAAAATTACTGCATTTACAGAGGTGTTCAGAGGGGAAACCATTCTCTTCTATAAGGGATAAGCACCTGCATGAAGAAAGAAAAGAATACGATGCAGAATGGGATAGATTTCAGGACCAGCAAGATATGGAGATGTTCGGCTATTTTAGGCTTTCTTTTCTTTTCTCTTCTTCTTGTTCCTCTCCTCCTTCTTCTTCTTTGATAAAAATGTAAAGCTCTTCTAGGACTATAGGTTCCAAGATTTCTAGTACATCTAATGAATGCTATTTCTCCTAATAATGATGACATCTATATTTCAAAGAAGAAAAAAGGAAGAGCACAGGATACTGTTATTTGAATCAAAGTTAGAGGTGAGAGAGATTTTATTATTTTAGTCTTTGCTACTTGAAGCAAACAAAAAAAAACCACTCAAAGCACTACAAAATATTTAGAGAGAATGAAAAAATAAGTGGATTTGTGGAAACCCCCATTACATGTGTTGATATGTTGGATAGGAACATGTTAAACTTGGGCAGGCTATTGCAGTGGTCTAAGGATGACATGAGGTGGCTTTGGACCAGGATAATGGGCCCAAGCTCCTTATTCTTAGGAATAAGGAGCAAGGAGAATACCTCCTAGGGCTTCCTATTTCTTCCTATTTCACATTTAAGATCAGCTGCAGTTTTCAGGCCCTTAATAATCCATGCTCATTGTATATATAAGTCAAAGTTCATACACTTTTTAGTGCATACAAGTGCTCAAATAGTCCTTCTTACTGTCCCAGCAGGCTCAGCTCATTCTCATGTGCATATATTAATAGCCAGTATAGAAGTGAGCTTTCTGCACAGCATCATGCTAAGAGCTTCACATGCTGCTATGATTTGAACGTTCCCCCCAAATCCATGTGTTGGGATTTGGTTGTGATGGGCTAACAGGGTGAAAATTGAGTGACTATGATGTTCAAAGGTAGGAGATTAGAATTAAGTCATCAGGGCAAGGCCTTCATGTTTGAATCCTGGTGAGTTTCTAAGAAGGGGAGAAGGAGACAAGAATAGAGACACATGAATACAGATGCACATACTCTTGCACTCCACCATGTGGTAATGCAGCCAGAGAACCCTCACTAGATGTAGCCTCTGGACCTTGTACCTCCAAACTGTGAACTGAACAACTTCTATTTTCATGAATTACCGAGACTCAGAAATTTTCTATTAGTAACAGAATCGACTAGTGCACCTGCGTTATCCCGTTTAATCCTTACAGAAACAATTCAAGGGTATTAATATTACTTTTTTCCCATTTTATAGGAAAAGCTAAGGCAGAGAGCAGCCAAGACACTTTCCTATGCTCACATAGTTAGTAAAGCCAGCCTTTGAATGTGGGATTGAATACTCAAAGTCAGGCCACAACCCCTGTATTCTACTCATTGCATTGTAGCTCCTGTAGATCCTTTCCTGTCACTTTCTGTCTCAATCCAAGCCTGTCACTCATTTATGTTTCCGTGTGCTCAAGACCCTTGCCTATCTTCCATGTAGCTTCCCTACTTAATAGAGCTTCCATTGATCTCTTTGGGGTTATTGCGTTTCTAAACAGAAATACCGAAGACTGGGTAATTTGTAACTAATAGAGGTTTATTTGACTTACAATTCTGGTGGCTAGAAAGTTCAAGAATATGAACCTGAGATCTGACTTACCTCTTGTTCTACATCTCAACATGGCAGAGAAAAGCAAGTAGGTCAGTAAGCACAAGGCAGGGTGGGAGTCAGCCTTTTCCACCTCTTGGTTCTCCCAGCTCTCTTAACTGATTAGATGGTGGCCATCCACACTGAAGGCTGCTCTTCCTCCTAACGTTCTCAGTGTCTCCCAGTGTCATTGGGGACCAAATTATTAAATGATGGCTGCTGGGAAATTAACCATTATCTAAACAATAGCATTTGTCTATGGTATATAATTTGTCTTCCAAATGTGTGCTTTCTTGTCTGATATAGTATCCCATGAATTGTTTTTCCAACAAAAGCATAAGCTATTTAGAGAAAACAAGCATATTTTCTACTTATTCTTCATTTCCCTGACTTATCTCCTGCTTGGGGCCTGAAGACAAAAATTCAACAATTATTCATTTCTAGATTGATTCAGGTTTATGTCTAGCATACATTGATCATCTTTTTTTTAAAAAAAAGATTATTTCCTTTATTTTATTTATCATTATTGTTGTTCTTAATTTGACCAGAGTGAGACCCAGAGAGAGAGAGAGAGAGCGAGAAAGTGAGAAAGCAAGCTGCCAGGTCTGGGACTTGAACAATGGTCAGCCACGTGGGATTCCAGCACTTTTAACCACCATGGCACCTGCTGGCCCCACATTGAACTTCTGATACAAAAATGAAAGGCATTCCTTTTTTCAAAGAACTTTAAATGCCTGTGGCGTAAGGCCATTAGCCAAATTAGGATGTGATGTGATCAATACTATAAAAGGGAGGTTTGAGTTGAGCCCAGATAAGGAGAGTTATCTGGGAAGGGATCACTGAGAAGGTCACTGCTAAGTCAGTGCAGTCTTGAAGGATGAAAGGAATCCGGAGTTCACCAGAAGGAGCAGGGCCTTGTGAAACCCAATACCCTGATGTATTTCACCACCTCTTCCTCTATTCGACTTTCAACTAGTATACTGTATGTTACATTTAATACCTACCTCTGTTCTCTTTATGTCATAGCCATCAAAGTGTGGGGTCTGCTTTCTTAAATGTGGAGTCAGTAGTGACATGGAGAAGACACAGTCTCTGATTTCGTCTACTATGGAGTGAGAAAGAAAGGATTGTGGGGGCAGGGAGGCCCACCCATGTCCCCTGTGGTCATGCAACCTCTGCTATCACAGGTCCCCTTAAATATGCAGATGTGGGTGCAGGCCATTTTTCTTCTTCTGAACCTTTCTATTCCAGGTGAGAGGAGAAATATGTCCTTGTTTATTGTCCCACACCAAGGATAACTGGGGCGTGTTCTGGTTATGTGACACAGTGGAAAAAGACTCGGAGACAATGCTTTTTAATGTGTTAAATACAAAATGCTTTGTCAGAATGTTCTGACTTGTTCTGATCAGTTTTTATCCTAACTAGGATCTTAGCCTTATGTGTTGTCAAAACCACCACTTATAGGACAGAGAGAGCTCAAGGAAGCCATGGTGGAAGGTTCATAGATGTATCTAGATTTTATATCTTGGAAACTGACCTAACCAGCAAATTTTGGTCTGCTTTCCCTTTCTTTAAAAAACACACATGAGCTTATCCACCCAATGTCCATAGACATACACACACACAGTAGGAAAAGGAAGGAGAGCTGCTCAAAGTTTTTGAATTTAATTCAATAAGACTAATTTCAATGGATTAATTCACCCAACTAAATTGAACAGAATAACATGCTTTTCTTTCTTCTTGGAAGAAAAAATGATGTAAGAAGTTGGGCGGAGTTCTAGATGGAGCACGAAAGCTATCCCACTTTTATCACTGTCTAAGACTCAGACAGTGGGGCCATTAGCTCACTGAAGCCTTGGGCAGGGAAATGAAATCTCTACTGATTCCATCCTGGTCCATGTTCCAGAGTAGAAGTCCAATAGCCATGATGCCAACTGCTGGTCCAGACCCATGACCTCTTTAGGAGACATTTCAAGAGTGATACCATCATTAGCTAATAAGTCACTGGGAAAATCAGGCTGACTTTGAAGAAGCCTCATACAGTCTCTTCTTTCCACTAATGTAACTTTTCCCCTCAGGACAGATATGCAAACTAGAATGATATCCTACTAATGTGAAATTCATTTGCAGTCGATCCAACATTTTAAGGTTGGTGAATTTAAGAATAAAGAAGTGCAAATCAGGGAAGGCACAGAGACTTCAGTTTAAATGACAGTTCAGATGGATGGGCAGGTCTGGCCAGGAACACTGACGGGGTTGAGGGGGCTGTAGGGGCTGAGGGGGAAGGGGAACTGAAGGGCAAGTCTAGACTTGGAGAAGAGAGGGAATGTTATGGTCATTTTTGGCATCTGCTCCAGGCTCTGGAGGGGACAAGGAAAGCTGGTGTTTTGTACTTACCAACCCTAGGCAGAATAACTGAGGGTGAGGGGGGTGAGTGTGTATGAGTGTGTAGTGAGTGTATACCATGTGAGCGTATATGTGAGCATCTATTTGTGAGCATGTGAGTATTTGTGAATGCATGTATGTTGTGTGTAAGTGTACATGTGTAAGATGCTGTGAGCGCCTAAGAGCGAGATCATGCGTGTGAGTATATGCATATGTGTGCATTGGTGAATGTGTAGTGTACATGTGTGTCATCGTGTTATGAGTATGTGAATGCATACATGAGTTGTAAATGTGACTCTGTGTGTGTGAGTATGTAAATGTGTATGTGAGGATAGGTTTGAGTGGGTATGCCTATATGTTGTGTGAGTATGGGAGTGCATATGTGAGGGAGCGTGGGTATATGTGTGTGTATTTCTGAGTGTCTGAGTGTGCATGTGTGAGTGTGATTTCGCGTGTGTATGTGAGTATATGAGCAAGTATGTGATTGTGTGTGTGTATATTGTGGAGGTGATGACGCTTGTCCCCCTCCCAAGATCTTTTTGGTCCTTTCCAATAACACTCCACTTCGTGAGGCTCAATTCTCTCCATCTTATACATGAGGAAAAGAACTTTGAGTAATTCCTCATTAGTTAAGTAAGCAACATTAACTTTAGTCTTCACTCTTTGCAAGCAAAGCACAGCTACTAATGTCCTCACTGCACGTGTGGGAAGAGACCACGTGCCTTCCCGTGAGCCTTCTCATTGCTGGACAGTTCAGGCTTCGCTGTCTTTTGTGGGAGGTGGCAGGGCATGGAATGAAGAGGGGATGGCCACAGTCATGCTTAGAGAGGAAGTAGGATAGTTAAATTCTGTTCTCTCTCTTGGGTCTTACTTGTCTGTTTTTGTGTGTGTGCAAAGTTGATCCCACTCGGGAGACTTCAGCATTTGTGCCCCATGCTTAGATAGGCCATCATCATTTCATTGCTTTGTCATGTTAAAATCAATAAATGCCCAGGATTGACATGGGGAAATCCCATTTCATGTTTTATCCTGGCTGACTTCAACACAAATTGGCTCTTATCTTTAAAAAAATTTTTTTTTAGTCAACCTAGTGGAGCTCCTCCTTGCTGTCTATTTACAACGGTAGTTTTTATAGAAGCCCTTATTTTCAAAGAAATTCATGCTGGATATTTACCTAATGGGCTAGACAATGACTAAGGAGCAAATTACATAAAGATTATTACATGGGTTGAGCGTGTGTTCTAGTCCTGTGACTCACGGGGCAACTTGTTTACGTTGCATTTATGGGCTGAAGTAATTTAAAAAAAAACATTCGGTAGAGCAAGAATTGTGAAAGAATGCCAGTCATCAAAACCCCTGCCGAGATGGGATGCCTTTACAGCTAGAGACAATACTGAAAGTGCCGTTGAAGTCAGAGGTGTGCTGGGAGATGCCAAAGAGCTTTCAGCAACTGAACTGCCTCGACATGGCCCTTGCCCCATTAGGAGAGCTAATTCCAGGCTCACGCAGAAACCACGACTGTAGACATACCCCAGCTTCTCACTAACTGCCAGTAATTCCAGGTTGGGTGAGGGAGTGACAGCATTTATAATGATTATCTGTGGTTGAGAGGCCAGGATGGGAAAGAAAGGTGCTCTGTGATGCTGATTAGATGGTGTATAAAAGTGTCCATGACTTCTGGGGGAAATTAAGAAAATAGTTGATTGTAAATTTTTTGTTTTTGTTTCTTTTTAAGTGGTTTTTGCTATAGGGCGCGTGCGCTCGCCAGACAGACAGAGAGAGACAGAGAGATAGAAAGCGAGAAATCACCCCCCAGGGGGATGGCCATGCCACAATCCCTTCTCCTCCATTCTCCTCTCGGGATCTTGGGCACACACGCACACGCGCCCGGTGTCAGTTTAAGCCACTGGGTCCGGGACTCGAACCGCAGTCGACTACGTGGGAGTCCAGCGACATAGCCATTACGCTAACTGCTGGTCCTATTGTAAATTATTATTATTTTTTTTGTTTGGTTTTTGGAGAGGTTTTTGCTATAGGGCGTGTGCGCTCGCCAGACAGAGAGAGACAGAGAGATAGAAAGCGAGAAATCAACCCCCAGGGGGGATGGCCATGCCGCAATCCCTTCTCCTCCATTCTCCTCTTGGGATCTTGGGCACGCACGCACACGCGTCCGGTGTGAGTTTTAAGCCACCAGGTCCGGGATGCGAACCACGGTCGACTACATGGGAGTCCAGCGACATAGCCATTACGCTAACTGCTGGTCCCCCATTGTAAATTTTTTTAAAAGAATGATTTTATTTAAATTTATTTATTTACTTTTTAAAAAATTTTACCAGAAAGGGACACACTCACAGAGCGAGAGAGAGAGAGAAAGAGAAAGTGAGAAAACAAGCTGCCAGCTCTGGGACCTGAACTCCATCAGCCATGTGGGAATCCAGCACCCTTAACCACCCACACCACCTGCCAGCCCCAGTTGTATTTTTTTAAAGTATAGTAAAATATACATAATATAAGATTGACCATTTGACTTTTTTTTAAGAGAGTTTTTTATTCTTTTTTTGGTATAGGGCATATGTGCCCGCCAGAGAGACAGACAGACAAAAAGTGAGAAATCACCCCCAGAGGGGATGGCCACACCTCAATCCCTTCTCCTCCAGTCTACTTAGGGGACTTTGGGCATGCATACTCATGTGCTTTCCATGAGTTTTAAGCTGCCTTGTCCCAAACTTGAACCGAGGTCAACTACATGGGAGTCCAGTGACGTAACCATTACTCCATTAACTGGTCCTGATTTGACAGTCTTTAAGAGCACAGTTCAGGGGCATTAAGTGCACACGCATTGTTGTGCAGTTGTCCCCACCATCCACCTTCACGCTTTCCTATCTTCCCAAAGTAAAACTCTCTGCCTATTAAACAATGGGTCCACATTCCTCCCTTACTCGGTCCTTGGTAGCTCCCACTCTCCTTTCTGTCTCTGTGAATTGGCATACTCGATGGAGCCTCAGATGAGTGGAGTCATACAGTAGGCCTCCATTCTGTGACTGGCTTGTTTCACACGGTGTGAAGTCCTCGAGGTTCATTTACGGTGTAGCATGTGTCAGAATTTCCTTCCTTTTTATTGCTGAATAGTACTTCATTGTACCGATGTGTCACATTTTGTTTATGTCTGTCCATGGACACTTGGATTGTGTGGGTGGATATTTTATTTCTTATTTTTTTTTTCTCGTCGATTTAACATAGCTGGTGTGTGTCAGGTGTGGGTTAGCTGTGTGCAAGCCCTCCCCCGCCACACGCCCGCTCCTTGTTTGCTCAATCTAAGTGGTGTTTGGACAGTACTACCTCCAGGAATAGCACTGGTAGGTGAT
>NW_006159552.1:1368718-1371263 GCF_000334495.1 Tupaia belangeri chinensis
CGAACCACGCTCGACTACATGGGAGTCCAGCGACATAGCCATTACGCTAACTGCTGGTCCCCCATTGTAAATTTTTTTAAAAGAATGATTTTATTTAAATTTATTTATTTACTTTTTAAAAAATTTTACCAGAAAGGGACACACTCACAGAGCGAGAGAGAGAGAGAAAGAGAAAGTGAGAAAACAAGCTGCCAGCTCTGGGACCTGAACTCCATCAGCCATGTGGGAATCCAGCACCCTTAACCACCCACACCACCTGCCAGCCCCAGTTGTATTTTTTTAAAGTATAGTAAAATATACATAATATAAGATTGACCATTTGACTTTTTTTTAAGAGAGTTTTTTATTCTTTTTTTGGTATAGGGCATATGTGCCCGCCAGAGACACAGACAGACAAAAAGTGAGAAATCACCCCCAGAGGGGATGGCCACACCTCAATCTCTTCTCCTCCAGTCTACTTGGGGGACTTTGGGCACGCATGCACATGTGCTTTCCATGAGTTTTAAGCTGCCTTGTCCCAAACTTGAACCGAGGTCAACTACATGGGAGTCCAGTGACGTAACCATTACTCCATTAACTGGTCCTGATTTGACAGTCTTTAAGAGCACAGTTCAGGGGCATTAAGTGCTCACGCATTGTTGTGCAGTTGTCCCCACCATCTACCTTCACGCTTTCCTATCTTCCCAAAGTAAAACTCTCTGCCTATTAAACAATGGGTCCACATTCCTCCCTTACTCGGTCCTTGGTAGCTCCCACTCTCCTTTCTGTCTCTGTGAATTGGCATACTCGATGGAGCCTCAGATGAGTGGAGTCATACAGTAGGCCTCCATTCTGTGACTGGCTTGTTTCACACGGTGTGAAGTCCTCGAGGTTCATTTACGGTGTAGCATGTGTCAGAATTTCCTTCCTTTTTATTGCTGAATAGTACTTCATTGTACCGATGTGTCACATTTTGTTTATGTCTGTCCATGGACACTTGGATTGTGTGGGTGGATATTTTATTTCTTATTTTTTTTTTTCTCGTCGATTTAACATAGCTGGTGTGTGTCAGGTGTGGGCTAGCTGTGTGCAAGCCCTCCCCTGCTACACGCCCGCTCCTTGTTGCTCAACCTAAGTGGTGTTTGGACAGTACTACCTCCAGGAATAGCACTGGTAGCTGATGTCCAGTACATTGGACTCCCGTCTCTCTCACAACTGCAGACAACGCCGCTGTAGGTGTTTGCAACAGCACAAGGTTCATGGCTTATGAGGGAAGACGGTTCTTTCCTCCTCTGCCACAAGGTGTGTAGCTGCTGTGTGTTCTTCAGCTGTGTTCTACCATGAGCACTCAAGAGTCAAGGCCGCGACTACCAGGATCAATACCCCAGTTGCCTCGCTCCCCTTCATCACCCCAGGTTTGCCTTTGCTAGGATCATATTTACAAAGACTTCTGTGCAGATGAAATGATTTCTTTGTGATTAGAGAAATATTATTCTCTTTTCTGTATTTCCTCCTAGGGAGATTTTTTTCTAAATTTAATACATTTTTAAATAGATGCTATTTTGTTGTTGTTATTGTTATGCTAGTGGGTGTGTGTGTGCTCATGAAACAAAGAGAGAGGGAGGAGAGAGAGAGAACACTCCCAATGGGGAATGGTCATGCTGAAATCATTTTCCCTCTGTCCCATTAGGACTTTGAGTGTATATGCACTCATGCCTGGCAGGATATTTAAGCTGCCAGGGCTGGATTCAAACCACGGTCAGCCATGTGGGTTGAGCTTTCTATGAACCACACTTAACTGCTGCATTATTGGCCTGACCTGTTTTATGAATTCTTACAATAATTTAAAAAAATGAGCAAGAAAGAAAGAAAGAGAGAGAAAGGGGGACAAAGGGGGAGAAAGAGAGTTAGAGAGAACCCTCAATAGAGTCTTAGTGCCGTCCACACCAGCTTCAGCCAGTCCTGGATCTTGGGCAAGTCCATGCTTGGTGCACTCAGGGAGGAGGTCTCCTAACAAGAACCCAGAACTTTCCCAAGTGGATCAGCCCTGCAGATCACTGTGTTTTACTGCTGCATTGCTGTCTAGCCCCCGGGATAGAAATCTAAAACTCTTTTAACTCTCGACATCAGGCTACTAGGTGAGAGCTGAGACTTAATTCCTTAATGCCTATACAAAATATCCTTATTTATTTTTGAAATACTTTAGCCATTTGCATTATGCTCACTTACCTAACTATTATTTTGTCCCTTGTAGGCTAAAAATAAAATTAACCTTTGCATTTTCTTTCTTGCTTTTCTTTTTTTTAAGATATCTTTTTGCAATAGGGCAAAATCTGCATTTGTCAGAGAGACACAGACAGTAAGAAATCATCCTCCAGGGGGCCACCCTCCATAGCCATGCCACAGTCCCTTCTCCTCTATTCTCTTCTCAGGATTTTGGGCCCACAAGCATACGCACCTGGCATGGGTTTTTCTTTCTTTATTTATTTTTTTTTAAGTCACGAGGTCTGGGACTCGAACTGTAGTCGACTACATGGGAGTCTAGTCACATAACCATTATGCTTCC
>NW_006159552.1:1371301-1410141 GCF_000334495.1 Tupaia belangeri chinensis
TGGGGGGAGAAAGGCAGGCAGCCACGTCTTTAGGTATGAGGATGGCTGGAAGGGAAGTCCCTCTTCTCCCTAGCTGCAGACTCCCCACAGCCAGGAAACGGCTGGAACTATGCGTGTTCTTCTGGGACAGAAATGCCCAGTCAACATACATGTATTCAGAGAGAGGTGGACTCCATGACACACATCTTAAAAATATTTGTTTCCACAGAATGTATTAAGTTTCTTTCTTTAAGCAGAAATCTTCTTGACAATGGTTTATTCACTTGCTCACTCATTCAAGAATTTTCACTGAGTGGGGACAGTGTCCCAGGCTTTGTAGTAGGCCCTGGTAATCCAGTGTGTTCCCTGCTCTAGTGGAGAGTAAAATTGTGGAGAGCTCTGAAGATGCTCATTTTAAAGAGGGTGATAGAGTAGACGAGGTCCCGAAGGTGCTCACCAGTGAGACCCTGTGGGAAAACCTTCTCATGCATGGCACACGGGCTTTGTGGGGCACACTCTGGAAAACACTGATGTGCCGTGAAGAGGACTAAGTTTGTAGAAACTCTGCATCATAATGATAACACCTAGGCAATGCTAAACCTTACATGGGTTGTTCCAATTCTTACCACCATTCCGAGAGTTGGAAAAAACTTTCACTTTATAGATTAAAAAGAAAAAAAGACTATAGATTTTTTGCACTTCAATGACTAGCCAAGACCACATGTTTGGCAATGTCAACCTAAAAAGTAGGCTGGGGTAGAACAAGTAAAGTAAAAGTGCTTTATTTGAGTCAGGGCTTAAGAACGAATTGCCCAGGTGACATAGACTCCTTGTCACTCAGAAATGTGCTCCCAGAAATGGCGACTGGGAAGGCTGGCTTACCAAAGAGAAGGGCAAGAAGAGCAGAGGTTATAAGTTGTCAAGACTTTACTTTTTTCTTTGGTTCATTTAAAATAATGCAGATGGGACCAGCAGTTAGTGTAATGGCTATGTCGCTGGACTCCCACATAGTTGACCGCGGTTCAAGTCCCGGACCCGGTGGCTTAATGATTTCTTGCTTTCTGTCTCTATGTCTCTCTCTGTCTGGCGAGCGCACGTGCCCTATAGCAAAAACCTCTCCAAAAGAAGAAGAAAAAAAATTTAAAAATAAAATAATGCAGACAACTGATTGGCTGTCCCTTATTCTTTGTAACATGGACTCTAGAACTCTGGGATGAAGAGGGGGTAGGGTCATAGGGTAAATCTGTAACCCTTCGCAGCATCACAAGGGTGGGGCGTAATAACCTGAGTCTCAGCTTAGGCTTCACTTGGCCTTCAAATTTAAATACTGCTCTGAACTGCTTTTTCTTTTTAATTTTTCATTTACATTTCATGCAATGTAAATTTAATTTGCATTTTACTGAACTTCTTTATAGCGTACAGCATAGATTTCTCCAGTATGAATATGGTGCATTTTAGTCAAGTCGAAGACATTAATGTATACACGATCATCCACAGATATCTTCATGTTTGTATCTATTAAGTGTTTTCTTTTTGCCCCTGAACTGCTTTTCTTTCTCAGTAACAAGGAGGGCCAGGATTGGCATCTGAATTTGTTTGGGTTCATCTGTGTAGCTTTGTCATCTTTCTTTGCTATCTTCTTGAAAAGTCTATGTTTTGGGTTTCATTTCACATCCCCTCCACCTCTCAGAGTTCCAGTCCTGGCTCTCAGCTAATTAGCTTAACAACCTTGACTAAATCCCTCAATTTTTAGAGTTTGAGTCTTAGGGAGAATTAACTCTTGTGTTTACCCTATGTCGTTAAGGCGGATTAAGTAATGTATATTTTTCTGCTTTGAAATGTACACAGTCTGTATAGTGCTATCTGCATTCCAAATACCAAACATTATTTACTGGACAAGAGCAAAGGACTGGCTGCATTTGATTCAACTGGATTGAACATACAAGACCTTGTTTTGTCTCCTTGAGAACAACCGTGTTTACTCATGCCCTGGAGCTTCCAAACAGGAACTGTGTTTCTTTAAGAATTCTTTACGGAGGAGCCTTCCCTAATAGCAGCCTCTGAAAATGACCTCAGTTCTCATAACTACTAGTTAAAGGATTTTTTTTTAAAGCAGCAACACCTGCAGGCTCGTTTATCACTGTCTCTGCCTCTTGGCGATGGTCCCACCTACACATTGAAGAATGATGGCAAAAATAATATTTAGGCGATAAACCATTGAAAGGATGTGAAAAGAGTCCCTCTGTGTTAGAGGTAGAGATTATTGACCTATTCATAATGTCTTTTTTCTAATTAAGTTTTTTGTTCTTTTCCAGAGAGAGAATTTTGCTATAGAACATGTGCGCTCACCTGGAGAGACAGAGACAGAGAGAGAAAGAGAGAGAGAGAGAGAGAGGTAGAAGGCAAGAAATCAACCTCCCCCTCCCCCCCCCCCGGGGGGGGGGCCCAGAGAAAGAGAGAGAGAGAGAGAGGTAGAAGGCAAGAAATCAACCTCCCCCTCCCCCCCCCAGAGGGGATGGCCACACCGCAATGCCTTCTCCATTTCTCTTCTTGGGATTTTGGGCATGTGCGCACATGCACCCGGTGTGAGTTTCAAGCAGCCAGGTCAGGTAATCGAACCATGGTAGACTATATGGGAGTCCAGTGACGTAACCATTACACCACCTGCTGGTTCCTGCAATAATGTTAAGTAGCATTCTGATCAGGAAGATTTGTGGCTTCCCAAACACAGTGGGCTCTCATTTTGTTGTTAACTTTCCTCTGGAATCCAAAGTGACAGTGGCATGCTGGTTGGTCAAAGGCAGGAGCATAGGCTCTTACATTGTTTTCTTTGATAGGAATGCTTTGCTGGACTGGAATGGATGGGTTGGAATGTTCTTGCTGTGGTGGAATCCTTTTGTGACACACATTCATAAAGTTGACCCAGGGAGGTCCAAGAGCAAATGCTTTCTATAAACATTCGTGAAGACTGGGGAGAGAGAAAGGCAGATCTGCATGGAGCCAGGGAGTAAACCTAAGATGAGCAATGCCAGAGTTCTCTTTGAGAGATCAGGTCAGTAATGTTGTAGATGAGGACGGTCTGAGGACTTTCCTCAGAGGAGTAGCAGTGAGTTGTCCAGTGACAACTCAGGAGCCACTTGAGGCAGGTGGTCTGGCTCGAAGGAAGTACTCCCGTCGGCTCTGGGGGACGCTGAGCCTTAAGCCCAAGGACCTCAGTAGTATTCTGCGTGGTCACCAACAACGAATTTCCTTTCTTCCTAATTTGTTTATTTATTTATTTCATGAGAGAGAGGATGTGTGTGAGAGAGAAAGAGAAGCACTCTCAACAGGGTCCCATGCCGTGATTCCTGCCCAACCCTAGCCATCCTGCAGTATGGGTGCCCTCGCCCAGTGTATACAGGTTGACCCAGGAACTGGACCTGTGGTCGTCCATATGGATCCAGCTTCTCTTGCGCAGTATTGTTTCCACAGCACCACGGAGCCAGCCCAGCCCCTCCTTTGAATCGTCTTGGTGCTCTTCTCACTTTGATGTGGTTGAATTGAAGAGCAGGGCAGGGGCATGTTGGCTGACATTGGTTAGAGTGGCAACGTAGTAGTGGCTCATGCTCAAGTCTTGGTTCCCAGACACGAGTCACGCTAATTCAGAATCATTTTTTTTTTTTGACAGGGCCACTGGACTGGTAAGTCGAGGAAGTGCTGCAACTGTGGTGTGTTCAGCAAGGCCTTTGGCACAGTCTTGCAAGATGATATCCTTGTGTATGACATGGAGGCATGTGGGGTAGAGGTTGGTAGGGGATGGTTCTCTAATAGATTCAATGAATACACAGCAAAGGCTGGTCTGGGTAATGACCAGCAGTAACTTGGAGAGACACTTGTGCTGAACTGTGAGATGTGGCTCTGTCCTGTTCACTGGTCAGTCACAGTTTTGGAAGACAGTCAGGAGCAAAATCCCAAAGGACTTCACAGCACAGGTTAGAAGGAAAAGTTGAATAAGATAGGACAGAACTTGACTTAAAATTTGTATATATTTTTTAAATTTTTCTTTTGGAAAAGTTTTTGTTATAGGGTGCATGCACTTGTCAGAGAGACAGAGAGACAGAAAACAAGAAATCATCCTTCAGGTGGGATGGCCATGCTGCAATCCCTTCTCCTCCATTCTCATCTCGGGATCTTGGGCATGAATGCACATGTGCCCGGCTTGAGTTTAAGCAACCAGGTCCGGGACTTGAACTGCGGTCAACTACATGGGAGTCCAGCGACATATCCATTACGCCAGCTGCTGGTCCCTAAAATTTGTATTTTTAAATAGTGTATTTTTAAGGTGTACAGCATGATGTTTGTATAAACATTTATTGTAGTCAAGCAAATTAATGTATCCGTCATCTCATATAGTTACGTTTTATTTATTGATTTTTGGTGGTAAAATCTACTCTCTGGCAAATTAACAGTACACAATACAATATTCTAATAGTATTCATGATACTCCTCATGCTTTATTAGAATTTCACTTCAAAAGTTTAAATATAAAGTCTCCTCACTTAGGTACAAATAATTAACCTCCTTAGTACCCTAGGGTACTAGTAACTTAGCCACAAGCATTAAAAATAATATAAGGTTTATGGCAGAAAGTGGCCTTTATATGCTCGTTCAGTTCATCTTTGACTAAATTATGATGGAATATTGCCTATAATGCGGAACTACTCCTCTCATCTCTGGGCTAGTGTGTCCACTTTCGGCATTCGGTTTTGGGCATTGCATTTAAGAAGGCAAAGCTAAGATATTGGCTTGTCAGTAAAGTTGTGACCCATGTTTGTATAGAAAAATGTAGAAAAAAATACATCATGACCTTCCCGACAACCCGATCTATCCAAAGGGTAGGGATCAGATTGCCTCCAGAAGAATGACAGGGAAACCGGAGGAAACCCAGTTACCCCTTACCTGGTCATAAAGGTTAAATGCGACAATGTGTGTGGAAGCAGGGTAAGCTACAGAGCAGAAGTAGGAGTGGAGTGAAAGCCAAGAAATATTGCTGCATTCAGATATTCAGAATGGGCTCCCTTGGCAAGCAATGAGATTCTATCAAGGGCTCAGACACAAACGGGGTCTGCAGTTGTAGATACATGGTGCTAGGGTTTCCACCATGATAGGGCTGACTGCACTGACGGTTCCTTTGGACCCTGGGATTCCACAGGGCCAAGATACAGAGCCAGGAAAACAAGCATCTACCCCTAGCCTCACCACAAACTACCAGGGAGACCTTAAGCTGAACATTTCAATTCTTGGGATCTCATTTTTCTCCTCTGCTAAAATAGGAAATTGGACAGGATTTCTTCCAAGGTCTCATTAATTCATTATTTCACTCCCTTTATTACCATGTGTTGGGATCTCTGTAAAGTGCTGATAGTTTGTGATCTCCTTTGTTCATGGAGGTCAAGAGTTTTGAAAATGACATCTATGATATCTTAACTATGGTGGTAGGAACCACACTTAAGGTCTTGCTGTTTTCTTTGAATATTGGCATTTTTTTTTTAAAATCACCCTTGGGAAGGGGTGATTTCTTTTTTATTTAGAGAGGTTTTCGCTATAGAGTGCGTGTGCTCGCCAGACAGACAGAGAGACAGAGAGACAGAAAGCGAGAAATCACCCCCCAGGGGGGATGGTCACGCCGCAGTCCCTTCTCCTCCATCCTCCTCTCGGGATCTTGGGCACGCACGCACACGCGCCTGGCATGAGTTTAAGCCACCGGGTCCAGGACTCGAACCACGGTCGACTACGTGGGAGTCCGGCGACATAGCCATTACGCTAACTGCTGGTTCCCAGCAATTTTTATTTGGACTTCTTTTGTTCTGTATGTTAGGATCAATTGCAGTAGACCAGGAGAACAACCAAACAAGGAGTTTCTAAATTTTTTTTTTTTCTCTTACTGTGGCACTGGGTAGAAGCCTAACAGAGACAAACAACATGGCGGAAGGAAGTGAGTGGGACAGGGGCTAACCCTGACCTAAGGGTCTAGGTCATGGAGGAGGCATGTTAATTAGATTAGCTCCTGAGTGAGAGATCAGAGCCATTCCTCCAGCTAACAGATTAGCTCCATAGTTTCCAGGTAGTTTCTGGTAAGGCTTACATCAACAAGGATAATATGATTGAAAATGACTCCAGAGAGGTTTTTAACAGGTTGCTTTCGTTTGTTTGAGTGTGTACTGCCTCTTCCCTCTTGGAGTTGTTCTTCCCTAAGAAGGCACCAATTGCCGTGCATGTGACGGGACACAATTATGCTCTATTTTGTGGACAACTTCAATGTTTGAATTCAGCCTATCCCCTTATGCTGACTGCTTCCCCTCCCCCCCTTTCCCATCGACAAGGAAGCTGGTGACAACTCCAACTGGTCGTCCGTTCCATGGGGTCATTTCCTTCTCATAAGTGGTGCTAAATTGAGCCAGTCATGTAAGTTTAGAAAAAGCAATCCATCCCAACATCCAAGTGATTTGAAATCCAATGGCAGGGATGGGTGAGTAGGGGCAGGGGTCAAAGACTAAGCAAAATGTTGAATGAAGAAGAGCTCCCTGGAGGTACTCTGGATGTTTGTGCCAGTGCACATGTGTGTACATACATGTGTGTGCATGGAGGGTGGCAGTCCTGTGCTGGTTCGTGTGCTTGCAGAGTACTTTTTTAGGTGGGCTGTGCCCACTATGTATTCGCTGCAAAACTGGTTCTTTCTACATGAGAAATAGGAATGGCATGAGCATTCATGAAAGGCATTTTATACCTTCTTCCTCAGACAAGCAAAACTACTTAGAACCACTGTGCCCAGGTGATAGAACAGGATGATTTTCTTTGATTGAATGCAAAACACGACAAAGCTGATGAAACTGGGAACAGAAATGAATGCTTTCTTCATTTGTATGAAGTCAAACACAATTATTATTATTATTATTATTATTATTATTATTATTTTGGTTGCTGATCTCAGCACCAAATAGATCATGAAGAATACTTTAAAAGAGACTCTTTTAGGTTGGGGATGAGAAGGACATCTCATTGTACACATTTGCATTCTTTTTCCCACTAATGTAGTCTCCCTCCTGGTCTTGCACACCCTTGGAAAAGCCATTTTTCAGATTGTCATTGTCACAGAATGAGAAGATGCACAAAGAAAGCAGCAGCTTCAACTCAGCATGGGTCTGAAGCTTGGGGTTCACATATGGTGTCTCAACTGTTAGTGTGGTTTGTATTCCATGATTCATACTTAGAAATGGAAGAAAAGAATCCTCCTCCTGAGGCATCTGTGATTGGCAGCTCTTCTCAGGACCTGGATGCGTGGGCTTCATGGGAAGATGAAGCGCATCCAACAAGGCAAGGCTACACTGTTTTCATTTACTGCCTGCAGCACCTTGTCATAGCTGAACACTTTGGGGGGGCTCTTTGTTTTGTCAAATGCACCAGCTGCTGGTTCAAGCCTGGCTTGTTCAGAATCCTTTCGAACATTGCTAAAGAGAATGTGAACCATGAGTCCCGGCAAGAATCAGAAAACACAATGGTGACATACCAGAATGGGTATTTCTGAACACACTTGAATGCTAGTCATCAGATGACCTACAGCGTCACAACGTGCAAAATGAATACCTTCTCTTCTTTATGATAGGAGCACATGCGTGCCTATGTGGGAGACAGTGAGCGAAGCATCCTCCACAGGATCTTGTCACGCCATGATCTTTTCCCACTAGCCCTGCAGCTTCTCAGGATCCTGGGTGCTCACGTGTGCCCTCACCTAGCATGTTCTTAAGTTGACCTAGTGATCAGAACGCTAGTCAACATATGGCTTCCAGCTTTGTCATGGTCCCATGTTGGCTGGGCCACATGAACAGCTTCATGACTGATGTGAGCAGAGCAGGCTCTCTCCTAAATAATTGTTCACAGAGACCAGCAGTTGGTGTAATGGCTATGTCACTGAACTCCCCTGTAGTCAACTACTGTTCGAGTCTCAGACCTGGTGGCTAAAACTATGCCAGGCACATGTGCGTATGTGCCCAAGATCTCAAGAGGAGAATGGAGAAGGGACTGTGGCGTGGCCATCCCCCCCGGGGGGGGGTGAATTTCTCACTTTCTGTCTCTCTGTTTCTCTCTGTCTTTCTGGCAAGCACACGTGCCTTATACCAAAAACCTCTCAAAAAAATTGTTTACATATAGAAACAGCTCAAGATGTTGGAAAGCCCAGGTAAGGAGTCTTGCTAGTTGTAAATAATTTGGCCCATTACATATGTAGAATGATGGGGGCCCTGTAAAGGATTCAGTCGAGACTAACTATACAGCAAGATCAAAACTTCTTCCCCAAATCATGTTTCAAATTTTTATATTTTAAAGTTTATTTATTTATTTCTTCTGGGAGAGAAGGAGAGAGAGAGAGAGAGAGGGAGAGGGAGGGAGGGAGAGGGAGAGAGAGAGAGAGAGAGAGAGAGACAGGGCCCTGGTGTTGTGATTCACCACCTCCTTCAGCTAGTCATGGATCATGGGCGTGTGTGCACCTCGAGCGCTTCAGGGAGGTCTCTGGATAAACTGGGAACCTTTCCGTGTTGGATTATCTTTAAGAGCATTGTGGTTTTTAGCTGCGTTATCATTTGCCATATAACTTCATCATCTTTACTGATAAAGCCTACCTTATTAGGTTTTTATGAAGGCTAAATGTGTGTTAATATGCTTTGTAAATCGCAATGTGTGACAACAACAACAGTTAGTGTTGTTAGCCTTAGGGCAGAAGACTCACCTTTCCTTTCTAAGCTGAAACAGCCCCAGGAAAAGTCAGTTCTTTGCCTAGATGTCTCACTGGTCCACAGGTTATGGGAAGCTACCTACTGGCCAAGAATCCACTCAGAAGCAAAACTACCCTGTTCTTTGAAATCCGATGTGATTTTGTTACTGAAAAGAGAAGAGGAGGCCAGCAAGTGGTGTGGTGGTTAAGGTGCTGGATTCCCATATGGCTGACCATAGTTTGAGTCTCAGTGGCTTGAAAATCATACCTGATACATGTGCATATGTGTGTGCCCAAAATCCCAAGAGGAGAATGGAGGAGAAGGAATTGCAGCATGGCCATCCTTCCTGGGAAGGTGATTTCTCATTTTTCTTCTTTTTCTCTTTGTATCTCTTGACTGAGCACATGTGCCCTACAGCAAAAATGAACAAACAAACAAGCCAAAAACAGAGAGAGAGAGAGATAGAGAGATAGACAGAGTAGGGGTAGGGGGAGAGAGAGAACAAGAATGTAGCTCAGAAGGGATGCTAATTAGGGTAGACCCAGGAAGAGAAGGGAATTTGTCAGCCTCTCAGAGGCTCTGCTCACTTGCTGAACACATGTTTGTTGAGCACCTATGATGTGGTCACTCTTTAAATGCAAAGCCATCTGAAAAACAAGTCCATTGCCTGTGCCCTGAGTGGGGTCAGCAGGCCATCCACTGAAGAACAGTTTAATTTCCAGTCTGGGTGCTGGCTCTGGGAGAGGGAGTCCCTGGACAAAAGAGCCCTCTAGGTTTTAGGAGAGCAGCTGGTGAATTATTGACAGTGAACAGGGATATCCCTGCATACAGATAGCAGCTCTCCTGGGTCATTCCAGCTCCTCCTGTAGCTTAACCTCAGATGCCCACCAAGACCACTGTTTGGTAGTGCAGTAGTTAGATAGTGCTATAGTAACAAAACACTGCAGTCGGGGGAACTTAAAAGTAGATATTTCTCTCATCATCCTGGAGGCTGGAAGTCCAAGATCAAGGTGTGGGTAGGGCCGCTTTCTTCACAGGTCTCTCTCCTTGGCTTGTAGGTGCCTGTCTCCTCCCTGTGTGCTCACACGGTCTTACTCTGCATATCTTTCTGTCCAAACTTCCTCTTCTTAAAAGGATACCAGTCAGTTTAGATTAGGGTCCACCCTGCTGACCTCATTTAACTGTAATTACCTCTTTAAGGACCTCTTGATATACAGCCACATTGTGAGGACTTAGGGATTAGGGCTTCAACATTAATTCTAGAAGGACATAATTCAGTTTATACAACAGTAAGTTAAAATTCTGTCTATAAATCTCTAGTCAATGCCAAACTACTTATTTGCCTGGTCTTCAAGCTCCTGGCACCACCTCTCCACCACCCTCCCTTACCCATCCCCGTTGCCTCAATTCCTCAGCTTCCCTGTGCCAGTTTGGCTATAGGCTGGGGCATTAAGTTGGAGCCTGACAAACATAAACAACATGGCGGGAGGGAGTGAGTGGGACAGGGGCTAACCCTGACATAAGGGTCTAGGTTTTGGAAGAGGCTGGTTAAACAGATTAGCTCCTGGGTAAGAAGACATCAGAGCCATTCCTCCATTTAACAGAAATCCCTTTTGGTAAGGATGATTCCAAATTGGTTGAAGCTCCCCAGTAGGTAAGATCTCATGGCTGAATCTTGGCACCTGTTACCCTCAGCCTTTTCCTGTGCACAATGTTTTATTCTACCAGCTTACAACAGTTTTCACAATGACTTTCAGGACACTAAGATGGACTTCTTGGTCTCCAGCAGAACTGGATTTCAGAGCCAGGAAAAAGAGCTACAAGACTCCAATACTTTGAGTGCTGGGTGGAACACTGGTTGTCAAAACTGGAAGAGTGAATGTTAGCTGAGATTATCCAAAATGTGGCTGAAGGAACCATGAGTAGCATCTATTTTCGTACCTCCCTCAGACAAATTCTCAAAGTTTAAATAAGAGGCAACCAACAAAAGCAAACCAACATTGAAAAGATTAAATGGCAATAGCTTGCCGTCTTTATAAGTGGTATGGAGACCATCTGGTCGAAATACCTCTCTTTTATTAACAGAAAACTCAATTCCAGACAGTTCAAGGCCAAGGTGAACATGGAGTTGGTGAATGAAAATAAAACCAAGTCTCTTTCTTCCCCGACTAATACTGTTTCTAAAACCATAGTGGACATAATTGTATCACTGAAGGCAGTTTTCTTCTTCATAACATCTATCTGTAGGAAGTTGGATTTCCTGATTCTCCTTGGATCTAAAGGATTTATTTGTTCCTTAAAAATTAGAATGGAGGAAAAGGGATTGCAGTGTGGCCATCCCCCCTGGGGGGGGTGATTTCTTGCTTTCTATCTCTCTGTCTCTCTCTGTCTGTCTGGCAAGTGCATGCACCCTATAGCAAAAACCTCTTAAAAAAAAAGTAGAAGTTGTGAACAAATACATTTTAAAATACCTTTAAAACATTAGGCAGTTTTAGAAACTTCAATGATTAATTCAGCCAGTAGTTTAGGTTTTAGTAGAAAAATACTTTAGCATATTCCAAACATAATATTAACTTGAGGATTTTCCCTTTTTTATTGTATATTTTCTTTTTATCTTTCTTTTATTCTTTACACTCCAATACAAACAAATGAAGAGGAAGTTTTTACTTTCTACTATTGGTGAGCATTCCAGACAATGTGGATTAGAAGGGCTAGGCTCAACTTTATTAATTAAAAATTTGAAATAATATTCCTTTCTTTATTTTCTTTTTCTACTCACCTGACAACTTTCTCTGAAATCTCTGAACTCCATTAATGCCATTTTTATTTAAAGTTCTTATATTTAGTTTTCCCTTAGTATATTTTCTTTTCTAAAATAAGAAAAATAGAAAAAAAGAAACAAATTACCTAGATTTGCTCTAACACAACTTCACATTTCTTTTAATTACCTCATCGATATCAACATTCTCTTGATAATCAAGAAGAAAAATCTACACGTCCCTAAATACAATACATGAACAGATTACTTAAGAAGCCAGAACTACCAGTTATGCACAAGATTTTCCACAGATACTAGACTCTCCCTCTGTACCTTAAATAAACAGCAAATGATAAAGAATAAGAACAGTTCCTTTTTCCTTGTTGCGTGACCAAGCAACACAGAAGAAATAATTTTTGTTTAGAAAGAAAATAAAAGCAATGTTTTACAGATGAGGAGAGATGTTCCTACGTCGCTAAAGATCTCCCTTGATTCTAACATTATTCTGTGTTTCTGCTCCAGAGCCAACTGGTCAGGGCTTCTGGGGTTGGGCTTTTCTGAGTCTCTGTTGGCCAGGTCACCCCATTGTCAAGGCAAGAGAACTTGGACTGCACATGCCAACCATTCAGGAAACTGCAAGGTTCTGCGGGCCCCACCCAGAGAAACAGCAGGCGGCTCGGCAGAGTAACAGGAGGTTGGAAACCTCAGCAATGTAATCACATAATGCACAGTATAATTAAGCAATTACTGCGATCTCAAATGCAGGGCGTTTTGTTATTGTTTTGACCTTCTTCATCCATGCGTTGACTAGGAGCCTGGCCGTAGTTATACTAAAGCTGAAACCTACATAAACATCCATTTTTAACTCACCTTCTTCCCCAAGAGCCTGGGATGCAGCATTCTCTGGTTGATTTTTTTTCTTGGTTGTTTGTTTATAATTAATTAATTAATTTTTAATTATTATCATTAATTCACCAGAGATGGAGAGAGAGAGAGAGAGAGAGAGAGAGAGTGAGAAAGCAAGCCACCAGGTCTGGAACTCTAACCACCGTCGGCCATGTGGGAGTCCAGTGCCTTTAACCACCATGCCACCTGCCAGCCCTTTTCTGGTTGATTTGTGTGATCAGTTGGAGCACTAGCTTTTCCAATGAGGGCACAAGGTAGTGCCCAGGCTGGGTTGTCACAAGAGGCATGAGGAAAGCTTCTTCTGGAGAGAGAAAATAGAGCTGTTGGTAGGACTGTGGAGGCCCCTGTGTCTGAGGGTCAAAGAAGGGTAGCCCCTTTCTGCTGTGACTCTTCTTCTATCTACCATCCCTTACAAAGTCTCAGAATGAGGCACCTGGCTTCCCTGAGTGTTCTCACCTCCACTCTCATTGTCTCTGATTCTCCTCAATGTAGAGAGGCAGAAGAGCAAGGAGCTGAGCGTGCAGGACCCAGGGTGGACATCTGGGTTGACATCTTGGTGTTATCACTCTTTCTGCTCAAATTTCTTAACCTCTCTGAGCCTCAGCATGTCAAAAGGAGTTGGTAATAGTGCCTCCCTCATAGTGTTACTATGGGGAGAGCGGAGTTACTCAGGTGCAATGCTGATGAGCACTGCGCCTTGAGGAGCACAAAGCTAGCCAATGTTGAAGAGTTACCCTGGGATGTGTGGAGCTCCTGTTAGAGGACATTTCATTCTTAACCTGTGGAATGGATACTTTATACTCTAAGAACAGAATTCACTAGACTGATTTGAAAGGTGAGGTCATGGCTGCTGCCTCACAGGACAGATCTGTGTATCCTGGAGTGGAATGGGGCACCTGGTAAATTTGTTTAAATTCAGGAGCAACCCTGGAATCTGAAGTTTCAGGGTTTTCCTCTCTTTGTGGGCATTTGGACACTGACAGATGGAGCTCATAGAGATTGTGGCAAGAACCCGCTCAGCTCTGCGTGTATCTGCCTTTACCTGTGAATGTTTCTTCCATATTTGGAGGGCCGCTGGAGCTTCCGCGTCTAGGGCAGGGGCTCTGGGTTTCTGCATTTGAATTCAGTCTGTTACTTGCAATCTGACTTTGGGTAAGATACTTAACCACTCTCTCCCTCTGGGTCTTCATTTTTCAGGTGTATCTAAAAGCACCTCTTCTAGGGAGATGAGAGGATAGAAAGTGATTCAGGGGTCTGTGAGACAGAAATGTTCAGAAGGACTAGAACCATCAAGGGTTAGGTCGTTCGCAGTGGTCTCAGTGGCTACAGAATGATACTGGGTTTGGGATTTGGACCCTGCTGAGTCTGACACCCAGATCTGTTCAACTGTCCTCCCTCATTACAAAGGGCCTGGAGATATGCTGGTTGAGTGGTGGTAAAACACCATGCTCTGTGAGGCCGATCCATGTAGGAGAACTCCAAGTTCAAGTCCAGAGACCTCCCAGAGTCCATTGAGCACATGTGGGCTCATGATCCAAGGCTGATTGAAACTGGGCATGAGACCCTGCCAAGGATGCTGTCTCTCTCTCACACTCATAGGCTAAATACATTAAATTTTAAAAAAATAAAAGGAGACTGATCTTTTGTAGGTTTGCTACTAGGCTCCACTGAAGCCATCCAATTCAATTTCCTGGTCTAACCTTATAAAGCTCCTAGACTTGTGAGAGGGTTATGTCTTTATCAACCCATTGTAGGTTGAGAATATTGTAAGTCAAAGATGCATTTAGACTATTCATTCAATGTATGGTTTCTATTGAATGCATATTACTTTTACTTCAATGTAATGTCAAAAAACAGTAAGTTGAACCATCATGTGCTGGGAAACACTTGTATGAGTTTCACTCCCTCCCCCTCTTTCTCATCTTTATTCCCAGGCAATCCATTCCTCCTCTCTGGAAAACAAGAGAAATACAGTATTATTCTACCCTCTACTTTTTAGTCGTATGATCTCAGGCCTTTCTATTGCATGTAGATCATCTTAAGTCCTGTTTGTATAACAGCAAGTTTAGGAGAAAGCATTAGAAAGCACTTTAAAAACTTAAAAATGCTATAGAAGTAAACTCTTGTGATTAAGCCTAAGTATTTAACCTATCCCCTGATGGTTCTGGTCCTTCTGGACATTTCCCATCTCACAGACCCCTGAATCACTGTCTCACAGGTTAATTGTTCGCCGTTCCTTAATTGTTTTGTATGAGTTGTTTGTTTACTTTTCTATTAACAAATCATGTATTCTTTGCAAAGGAAATCAGAGTGGTTTTTTGCTACCTCAGTATCCTTTACTGGACTAGCATACTTAAAAGTCTTTTTTTATTTAAAGAAAATCATTGTTTTAACATTTTTCTATTAACTTACATTTCTGATAATGGTTTTATAGGTTGCCTCAAATGTTTGTAATTTTATTGCAATTACAATTGGCCTATTTGCTTCCTAATTAGGTTTAACCTTTAAATGAAAAGAAATATCTTGCAACTCAAAGTAAATTCTGAGTTCTCAAATGTCTCTGAAAATTGTTAGTCTCAATGTTTCCAAAGGTCTGTTTCACCAGGCTGAATGTGCTCTGTTCTTGATGAGCCTGTGTGCAGGGCTTGCTGGGCTGTCCAGCCAGCATGAATGCCCGGTGTTGGGACCTGCTTATTTGCCATTCTGTTTGAGTCCGCTGGAAGATTTGCTGAGGGTAGGACAAAACCAAACCAAACAAAAACAAACAAAAACAAACAAAAAACCAATCGGCATGTTTAAAGCTAAAAGATGTAGTATTTAGGAATACATGGCCTGGGAGAAACTTTTTCCCCACACATCATTATGAACTTTTAAACATAACAAGGTTGAATTATTTCATGGTGAAGAATCCTAATTCGACACACAGGGTCTCCCAGAGCAGGTAAACTTACAACATCCCTATCATCTATCTGCCCATTTTTCTCCCCACCTATCAATTATTTTTTTAAGTTCCTTTCTTTCTTTCATGAGAGAGACACTGAGAGAGAGAGAAAGAAAATCACCCCACACCCAGATCTGTTGTCCTCCCTCATTACAAAGGGCCTGGAGATATGCTGGTTGAGTGGTGGTAAAACACCATGCTCTGTGAGGCCGATCCATGTAGGAGAACTCCAAGTTCAAGTCCAGAGACCTCCCAGAGTCCATTGAGCACATGTGGGCTCATGATCCAAGGCTGATTGAAACTGGGCATGAGACCCTGCCAAGGATGCTGTCTCTCTCTCACACTCATAGGCTAAATACATTAAATTTTAAAAAAATAAAAGGAGACTGATCTTTTGTAGGTTTGCTACTAGGCTCCACTGAAGCCATCCAATTCAATTTCCTGGTCTAACCTTATAAAGCTCCTAGACTTGTGAGAGGGTTATGTCTTTATCAACCCATTGTAGGTTGAGAATATTGTAAGTCAAAGATGCATTTAGACTATTCATTCAATGTATGGTTTCTATTGAATGCATATTACTTTTACTTCAATGTAATGTCAAAAAACAGTAAGTTGAACCATCATGTGCTGGGAAACACTTGTATGAGTTTCACTCCCTCCCCCTCTTTCTCATCTTTATTCCCAGGCAATCCATTCCTCCTCTCTGGAAAACAAGAGAAATACAGTATTATTCTACCCTCTACTTTTTAGTCGTATGATCTCAGGCCTTTCTATTGCATGTAGATCATCTTAAGTCCTGTTTGTATAACAGCAAGTTTAGGAGAAAGCATTAGAAAGCACTTTAAAAACTTAAAAATGCTATAGAAGTAAACTCTTGTGATTAAGCCTAAGTATTTAACCTATCCCCTGATGGTTCTGGTCCTTCTGGACATTTCCCATCTCACAGACCCCTGAATCACTGTCTCACAGGTTAATTGCTCGCCGTTCCTTAATTGTTTTGTATGAGTTGTTTGTTTACTTTTCTATTAACAAATCATGTATTCTTTGCAAAGGAAATCAGAGTGGTTTTTTGCTACCTCAGTATCCTTTACTGGACTAGCATACTTAAAAGTCTTTTTTTATTTAAAGAAAATCATTGTTTTAACATTTTTCTATTAACTTACATTTCTGATAATGGTTTTATAGGTTGCCTCAAATGTTTGTAATTTTATTGCAATTACAATTGGCCTATTTGCTTCCTAATTAGGTTTAACCTTTAAATGAAAAGAAATATCTTGCAACTCAAAGTAAATTCTGAGTTCTCAAATGTCTCTGAAAATTGTTAGTCTCAATGTTTCCAAAGGACTGTTTCACCAGGCTGAATGTGCTCTGTTCTTGATGAGCCTGTGTGCAGGGCTTGCTGGGCTGTCCAGCCAGCATGAATGCCCGGTGTTGGGACCTGCTTATTTGCCATTCTGTTTGAGTCCGCTGGAAGATTTGCTGAGGGTAGGACAAAACCAAACCAAACAAAAACAAACAAAAACAAACAAAAAACCAATCGGCATGTTTAAAGCTAAAAGATGTAGTATTTAGGAATACATGGCCTGGGAGAAACTTTTTCCCCACACATCATTATGAACTTTTAAACATAACAAGGTTGAATTATTTCATGGTGAAGAATCCTAATTCGACACACAGGGTCTCCCAGAGCAGGTAAACTTACAACATCCCTATCATCTATCTGCCCATTTTTCTCCCCACCTATCAATTATTTTTTTAAGTTCCTTTCTTTCTTTCAGGAGAAAGGCACAGAGAGAAAGAAAATCACTCCCAACAAATTCTTATGCCGTTATCCTCCTACTTCCCTCCTGAACGTTCAGTCACTCAGTATCACATAGCACCCAGCATATACAGGTCAACCAGGAGCTGAACCCTGGTTTTCCATATGACTTCTAGCACTGCAGAGCAGCCTGTCACCACTGAACCACTGGCTGGGCCCATCTTATTATTATTATTTTATTTTTATAAAGCAAATATTACAAAACGTTTTCTTTTCAACAGAGAACTTTACATTCATTTGTCTGCTAAATGTTTCTTCCCGTTGCCCCTCCTACCTACCCTCTACTGCCCACTCTCCACTAGCCACTTCTTTCCCTTACAGTCGTTGGTATCTACAATTATCATATTATCATATCTTTGGATCTTTTAATTTCTGCTGTAGAGTACAGACATTCAGTGCATGTTGAGTGGGGATATACAGTGTGTGTACTTCAAAGTCTAGCTCATTTTACTCAGCATTAAATCTTCTACATTCATCCACTTTGAGTCAATGACAGGGTCTCATCGTTTCTTTTTGAAAAATTTTTAATTTTTTCTTGTTTTATTTACACTTCATCACTGTATATCTTTGCAGCATACGAAATGAATCTTCCCAGCATGAATACCATGCATATTATTTCAATCAAATATATTTCCATACATATCATCCTTGACACATAATTTTACACTTTTGTATCTGTTAAATGCTTTTCTTTTCTTTTCCTGTCTTCATTGTTTCTTATGGGTGAGTAATACTTCACGGTATATATGTGCCACAGTTTTTCTATCCATTCATCTGTTTGTGGGCATTTGGGTTGTTTCCATGACTTAGCAATTGTGAATAATGCTGCAATAAATATGGATTTGCAAGCACCTTTCCAACTGAGTGCTTTCTTATCCTTTGGGTAAATATCAAGGAGTGGAATTACTGGATCGTATTGTTCACCAAAACCTTACCTACACTTGCTATTCTTTTCTTCTTCTTTTTCTTCTTCTTTTCCTTTTTCTTTTTCTCTTTCTTTTCTTTCTCTTTCTTTCTTCTTTCTTTCTTTCTTTCTTTCTTTCTTTCTTTCTTTCTTTCTTTCTTTTCTTTTCTTTTCTTTTCTTTTTTCTTCCTTTCCTTTTTTAAATCTTAGCCATTCTAACTGGGGTTAAACTCTCTGAGGAAGACTTACAAATGGGCAAAAGGTATATGAAAAATGTTCAAAGTCTCTTTTCATAAGAGAAATGCAAATTCAAATCATCTTATTTTTGTAATATAATTTTTTAAGAGTTTCTGTCTTCCATGCGGCAGAGAGAGACAGAGGAAAATAAAGGCAACCTCAACGGGATCTTCCTGTCATGATCCACAGCTAGTCTCAGCCAGTCCTGATTATAGGAATACTCATGTATGCCTGGTGTGCTCAGAGAAGTCCTGGGAGGCAAACCCAGGGCCTTTCCTTATATGCCCAGTTGTGTTACCACTGCACCATCACCTCGTTCCAACCTTTATTTATTTTTGAGAGTTTTTTTGCTACAGGGCGTGTGTGCTCACCAGAAAGAAAGAGACAGGGAGATAGAAAGCGAGAAATCATCCCCTGGGGAGATGGCCACGCCGCAATCCCTTCTCCTCCATTCTCCTCTTGGGATCTTGGACACACACGCACACGCGCCTGGCGTGAGTTTAAGCCGCCGGTCCGGGACTCGAACCGCGGTCGACTATGTGGGAGTCCAGCGACCTAGCCATTACGCTAACTACTGGTCCCCCAACCTTTATTTTAAAAATGTATTTAAAGAGTGTTTTCTTCTTCATAACTACTTTAACCTGAAGAAAGTTTGCTATTTACTGACAGTTTTTCTTGTCTGAAGTCACATTTTCATAAAGTGAGATGCCAAATGTAAATATTCCATTTTCTAGGTTTTTCTCAAAACCATGTGTAAGGCAGACCTTGGTCCAGACATAGAACATGACTGTCACCCTAAAAGTCCCACCATGTTTATTAACCTCTGCCGCCACCATCCTCAGATTCAATTTCCCCGTTGTAGAACTTCGTAAAGGTAGAATCGTATAGTCCATTCACTCTGTGAAAGTCTTCCTTTGTTGGGCATGGGCTTTTGAGATTCATGTGAATTGTATAAATAAGCAGTTGGTTTCTTTTTATTGCTAAGTAGTTTTTCACTGAATGAGTATACTGCGGTTTGTTTATCCATTCTTGTACAAATGAACACCTGGGCTTTTTTTTTTTTTCTTAATTTTTTGGCTATTATAGATACAGCCTTTGTAAACATTCTTATACAGATCTTATTGTAAAATAGGCTTTCATTTTTCTTGGGCAAGTATCCAATAGTGAAATTGCTGAGTCATGGCATAGAGGTATGCTAGTTTTTAAGAAACTACAAGATCTTTTTCTATAGTGATGTACCATTTTAAACTTCCACCAATAATATATGAGAGATCTGGTTGCCTCAAATCCTCAATATTTAGTGTTGTCAAACTTTTAAAATCTTAGTTCTTCTGCTTGGTAGACAGTACTGTCTCATTGTTTAAATTTATATTTCCCTGATGACTGGTGAAGTTGAACAGGTTTTCATGTGCATTTCTTCTTATGGAAAGTGTTGAAATCTCTTGCTTCCTTTTTTTTAATTTCTTTTTGAGTTGTCAGAGTTCTTTATACAACCTGAATATCGGTCCTTTATCAGAGGACTTTTTGAAAAAGTTTGTTCATTTCTTCCATGAGGGAGAAGGAGACAAAGAGAAAGAGAGGGAACTCTAACAGAGTTCTCACACCATAATTTACCCCTAAATTCAACCAGGTTGTATTGTGGTCATGCGTGTGAGTGCCTGACACATACAGAGAAGCCTTGGGATATGAACCCTCAACCTTCCCCTGTGGTTCCAGTTGAGTTATCTCTGCACTGTCCAGCCCCTATCAGTATACATTTTGTAAATATTTTCTGCAAGTCTATGTCTTGCCTGTTTACTTTCCCTATGGTGTCTTTTTAATGAATAGATGTCTTCAATTTTGATAAAGTTTAGTTCAAAAAAATTTTTTTTGAGAGGTTTTTGCTATAGGGCACGTGTGCTTGCCAGAAAGACTAAGAGAGACAGAGAGACGGAAAGTGAGAAGTAACCCCGAGGGGAGATGGTCATGCTGCAATCCCTTCTCCTCCATTCTCCTCTCGGGATCTCAGGCATGCATACATGCCTGGCATGGGTTTAAACTTGACTACGTAGGAGTCCAGCGGCATAGCCATTACGCCAACTGCTGGTCCCAGTTCAAAAAAATTTTTGTTGGGCTAGCAAATAGTGCAGTGATTAAAGCACTGGACTCCCACATGGCAGATCACGGTTTGAGTCCCAGACCCAGAGCCTTGAAACTCATTACATGCGTGTCCAAAATCCCGAGAGGAGAATGGAGAACAGATTGCAGCATGGCTACCCTCCTCCCCCCCCCGGGGGATGATTTCTAGCTTTCTCTCTCTGTCTCTCCAGCGAGCACATACACTCTATAGCAAAAATCTTTCAAAAAAGATATTTTTACGACCAGCATATCCTGGACTGCCACGAGGGCAACTGTGTCTGAGTCCCAGACCTGGTGGCTTGAAACTCACACTGAGCGCATGTGGGCACATGCCAAAATCCTGACAGGACAATGGGAGGAGAAGGAATTGTGGCATGGTCACACACACCCCTCCCCCCGGGGGGAGTGTGATTTCTCGCTTCCTGTCTCTCTGGCAAGCATACATGCTCTATAGCAAAACTCTCTCTTAAAACATTTTTGTGTGTGTAATCAATTTTTCCATGTCTGGTCTAAAAATCTTTGCTTACCCAACGTTGCAAAGTTATTTCTATGTTCTCCTTTAAAAGAGTCATGATGTTAGCTTTTACATTTTGGTTTCTGATTCATCTCAAATTAAATTTTATTATAAGTAGAGGATCAGATATCATTACCTCACTTGAAAAAAAGTGATTATGGGGGCCAGCAGTTGGCATGGTGGTTGAAGCACTGGACTCCCACATGACTGACTGCAGTTCAATTCCTAGACCTGGTGACTTGAGAATCATGCTCAGCCATGCTTGTCCATGCCTAAAATTCCAAGAGGAGAATGGAGGACAAGGGATTGTGCTGTGGCTATCCCCCTGGGGGGTGATTTCCCACTTTCCCTCTCTCCATCTCTCTTTGTCTCTCTCCAGTGAGTGCAAGGGCCATATGGCGAAAACCTGAAATAAAAAAAGATGATTTCCCCATTGAATCACTTTGGCACCTTTAGAAAACGTTAAAATTATTTCTTCCTTAATTATCAATTCTTAGGCCAATACCACAGACTCTTTTTTTTTTTTTTTAACCACAGACTCTTGAATAGTATACCTCTTCAAGTCAGATAGTATAAAGACTTCAATTTCTTTTTTGAGATTACTTTGCTTAATATTAGTCTTTTGCATTTCTATTAAAGTTTTAGAATAACCTTGTCTAATTTCTATAAAAAAGCTGCTAGGGTTATTGCATTGAATCAATAGCTCAATGTGAAAATAATAAACATCTGAACGATAGTGGACCTTCCAATCTATGAGCAAGTACATGTTCTTGACTTATTTAGGTTTTTTTTTCGGTAACTGCAGTGTAGACTTTGCACCTTTTTTGTTAAACTTATTTCTAAGTTGTATATGTTTTTGGTGTTGTTATAAATCGGATTTAAAATATATTCTTTCCCAATTGCTTGTGCTGGTATTCAAGATTTTTGACTGGGACTAGCAAGGTGGCATGGTAATTAAGATACTGGACTCCCACATGGCTGACGAAATTTTGAGTCCTGGATCTGGCAGCTTGAGAATCATGCCAGGCGCATGTGCATGTGTGCCCATAATCCTGAGAGAAGAATGTAGGAGAAGGGATTGTGATGTGGCCATCCCCTCTGTGGAGTGATTTCTCACTTCTCTTTGTCTCTCTCTCTCCAGTATCTTGAGACTTTGATGTATGTATCTTGATAAATTTTCACATAAACTTTAGTGGTTGTTCCTCTGTGGCAATAGGATTTTCTTTTTCTTTCTTTTTTTTTTTTTTTTTTGAGAGATCTTTGCTACAGGGCGCATGAGCTCACCAAAGAGAGACAGGGGGGATGGCCACGCCGCAATCCCTTCTCCTCCATTCTCCTCTCAGGATCTTGGGCATGCACACATACTCGCCTGGCATGAGTTTTAAGCCACCAGGTCCGGGACGTGAACCGCAGTCAACTACATGGGAGTCCAGGGACATAGCCATTACACTAACTGCTGGTTCCCCCAATAGGATTTTCTAAATACGTCATTCAATTACCTGCAAATGGGGGCAGTTTTCTTTCTTTCTTTCTAATCTGTATGCCTTTTCTTTCTTTTTATACTTTATTGCAGTGGCTGGGACTTCCAATACAATTTTGAATAGACTAGAGAGAGTAGAGATTTTTGCCTTATTCTTTATCTTAGGGGAAAAGCAAAGTATTTAATAGTTCCCTTTATTTCGTGTTTATAGATTACTTTTATCAGTTGAAAGAAGTTCCCTTCTATAGTTTGTTTAGAGGGTTTTGCAAAACCTTTAATGGATATGAGATTTTGTTTTCTATATATATCTCAATAATCACATATTTTTAATGGTTTTAGCTTAAATTTGTTTGAATTTCTGGCCTTCGAGATATTTCGAAATGTTCTTTCTTCATGGGACACTGAAGATCCAAATCTGAATTGAGAAGGGCTATAGTTTGACTTTTCCCACAGAATTCATGTGTTGGGGGAACCAGCAGTTAGCGTAATGGCTATGTCGCTGGACTCCCACATAGTCGACCACAGTTCGAGTGTTAGACCCGGTGGCTTAAAACTCACGCCGGGCGCATGTGTGTGCATGCCCAGGATCCCGAGAAGAGAATGGAGGAGAAGGGATTGTGGCGTGACCATCCCCCCGGGGGGGGGGTGATTTCTCGCTTTCTGTCTCTCTGTCTCTCTCTGTCTGTCTGGCAAGCGCAGGCGCCCTATAGCAAAAAACCTCTCAAAAAAAAAAAAAAAAAGGAATTTATATGTCGGGACTTTATTCCATAAATGTGTTAGGTGAAAACTTAATCTCTTTATGGTGTCCCATGGTGGAGCTGTTAGGTGTGATAAGTTTGTTAGGGTGGGACCCTAGTGATGGAGTTCTGGTGGGTTTATAAGAAGGAAAAGGAGACTAGAATAGGCAGAAGCTTATAGATAGCAGCTCTGTTCAAGATCCAGTCTACCACCATCTACTAATCTCACCAGAGGCTGACTCCTAAACCATGATCTAAATAACTGTTCTTAGGAAACACCTAATTTTAGATATTGCTATTGGCAACACAATAGTGGACCAAGGAAGAAACGGAAGTTTCAGAAAACTTTTGAGTACCTATGTGTGACTTAAATAGAGCAGATTACAGAAAGTATTTGACTATAGATTAGTTATCTAATGCTTGTTATGAGCTAGTACTTGATAGCATTTGGATTGCTTTTTTCCACTCTTTTTTATTTTTAGAGTTCAAAGGGCAATGCTACATTGCTTCATTGTCCTTCTTCTCAAAGGCCCAAGGGCAGCCCTTTTAGTTTCTAAATAGGATTACAATAAAGATTTTCATCATGTAATAGAAGGAGACCCAGGATAAAGCATAACCAACTTATTTGAAAGCAGTGTTTGTAACTCAAATTACAGACTACTTTAAAATTAAATCAGCTATGGAAACCTCCATTTTCTAGTTTATGTCTTCTTGTCCTTCTTCTCAAAGGCCCAAGGGCAGCCCTTTTAGTTTCTAAATAGGATTACAATAAAGATTTTCATCATGTAATAGAAGGAGACCCAGGATAAAGCATAACCAACTTATTTGAAAGCAGTGTTTGTAACTCAAATTACAGACTACTTTAAAATTAAATCAGCTATGGAAACCTCCATTTTCTAGTTTATGTCTACTTTGTCTGTACTCAACTCTAACGCTTTTAACACTGATAGTAATATTACTACTAGTATTTAGACCTCTGTACTTCATTACAGTATTACTCAGTTATTGGACTTTGTAGTTTAAATATAAATAAAGTGTTATTTTATGAATCATTTTATATAAACAAATCATTTTGTTGATCAAGGGTGTTTCATCTCATGATGATGGTAAAGAATTTGGGGATTAACTAAATGATGGATATAGAATTTAATAGGTCATGACAGATCTGAGGCATAATCTTTTAAATCTTTTATGAATGTACTTATAATGTGTTACATAAATACTGAGTAGCCTTATGAAATCTCCCAGATGTTTAAAAGGATAAGAACTGATTAATTTTTATTCGTTCATTTTTGTTCTTTGATTTATTTTTGGTAAAAACCAAGGAAGGTTACAAATGCTTCAGAAGAATCTTTTTAACTAACAGATAAGTTAGCTAAACTAACTCAAGAAGCACCAAGCACTAACTGAGTCTTTTCCATGTGTTAGGTACCTTGCTTAGATTTTCCTCAGGTCATAACATGTGAGTTCTCCTTCTATCCCACAGAAAGTACAATGAAACAATTTCTCATTAGTATAGGAAAAATACTTTCCTTCCTATGTGTTGTTGCTTGATAAAGCTATGGAAGTCCAGGGTGTCTATTTTTTACTGTCTAGAATATACTCATTCATGGACAAAGGGATTTGATGTGAGATGAGTACATCTTGGGCACAAAGGACTAAAAGTCTCTTGACTGAAAAGCGAAGGATGATGGCATGAAATGACCCAGTGCTCCACAATGTGGAAGCCATAGGGGAGGATCTCAGGTTTACGTCCTGAGTTTTTCCTGTGCACTGTGAGCACGCGTGTGCACGTTCATGATTCTGGATAGCTAAGACTGGGAGGAGGACTATGGGAAAGAGACTTCACTGGGGATGGCCCCTCCCTCTCTCATGGACAACATGAACAAATAAACTTAAAGAAAAAAGAAAGAACTAGAGCTATCATGATAGACTTGAACCTCTGTATGGGCAACTTGAAAGCATGCTGTGCTGTCTCAGGCTGAAATAGTGTGCCAAAGATTTCGTAATGAATTGTGTGTGTGTGTGTGTGCACAGGTATGTGTGTGTGAGTGGGTGTGTTGATTAGGTAATACATTAGCTACTTATTGCTGAGTAACAAATTACCCAAAACGAAGCAGATTAAGTTAATGCACACTTGTTAGATCACAGTTTCTGTGTGTCTGGAATCCAGGAGTGCTTCTGCATGTGGTTCTTGCTCAGGTTCTTTTTCATTAGATTGCTGTGAGACTGTCAGCCAGGGCTGTCTTATAAAGCCTCGGCTGATGGAGAGTCCTTCTCAGCTGGTGGTTGCAGGCCTCCGTTCTCAGGCCACTGTGGGCTGACATCTCAGTTCCTTGCCATGTGAACATCACCAAAGGTGGTCTGCATATTCTTCTTTTTTTTTTTAATAATTTTTTAAAGAATTGTTTATTTAACTTTATTTATTTATTTTAATTTGACAAGAGTGAGAGAGAGAGAGAAAAGGAAAGTGAGACTTGAACAGTGGTCACCATGTGGGAGTCCCATGCTCTCAGCCAGCTGCTGGCCCTGTGTCTGAGCATTCTTAGGGCTATCAGGTGATTCCCCAGAACAAAGGATCCAAGGCAGAGAAAGGCCAAGGCAGATATGCAGACTTTTACCATCGCGTGTGCCATTTATTCCTGGTCATGCAGATGTCCTCAGGGGTTGGGGGGCTGCACAAGGGTGCATATGGGAGGTGGGATCTGCTTCTTGGAGCCTGCTGCCATAGGTAAGTTTCTATAGTAAAACTGAAAGTTTTGGTTATTTAGTCTAACGTAGAAACCAGTGTGTCTCTATTTCATTAGCTTTATTATTTACTGTTTTTATTTTTTCTCTTTTTAAAAATGATTTTTAATTAACACAAAAGAATTGTACTTGTGTCTAGTATACAACATGATGCTTTGAAATATGTATACACGTGGGATGGCTCGATTGAGATAATTAGCACATGCATTACCACACTTATCATGTTTTGGGTCAAGAACACTTAAAATGTACTCTCTTAACAACTTTCAAGTTCATTAGCTTTAAATAGCAACTCTCTATTTAGTGAGATGGCTATAACAATGCTACATTATTCCAACTGGTAAGATAGGTAAACTAATAAGGCTTTATTATTTTGTCAGAAAAACAACCACATGCTTCTACGTAACTCCTCACTCTGAGAAGATAAACATTTATAGATTATAAACAACCATGTGATATGTCTTCATGGCATCTCTGGGAAGAACATAGCAGTACCTACCAGTTATCCTGGCTGGCCGATGTTATTGTTCTCATTTAAAAAAAAGAGTTGTGGGAACCAGCAGTTAGCGTAATGGCTATGTCGCTGGACTCCCACGTAGTCGACCGTGGTTCACGTCCTGGACCCGGTGGCTTAAACTCACGCCAGGCGCGTGTGCATGTGTGCCCAAGATCCCGAGAGGAGAATGGAGGAGAAGGGATTGCGGTGTGGCCAACCCCCCTGGGGGGTGATTTCTTGCTTTCTGTCTCTCTGTCTCTCTCTGTCTGTCTGGCGAGTGAACGTGCCCTATAATGAAAAACCTCTCCCCCCCCGCCCCCCCAAAAAAAGAGTTGTTACTGACATTGCTTTTACAAAAGTAGGACAAGTTAAAAGAGATTGAGTGATCTGCCTGGATTTCATATAAGGAGGAGGATGGAAACTCACATTCACAATGTGTCATTTTCATAGAAGTCCTCACAACAACCTTGTGAGGACATACACTGAGATTACCCACATTTTACAGATGAGTAAGTTGAGGCTGAGTAATTTCCTGAGGGTCATAAAGTTAGTATCTTGGAAGAGCTGAGAATCCAGCACAGGACTTCCGGCTCCAAAGTCCATCAATTTCACATCAAGCCACATGATCCCATCTATGACCTGCAGATCAAAGCCCTGCAGTAGGTTAGCAGCATCAGTTTGGGCAAAATCCCAGTTTGTGTAATTTCTATTAGGTTTTCATCATATGCTATGGTCTACATTTTAAAAATACATATTTTTATCATGATTTCTAATTTATATATATATCAGTTGTACATCTTTTTTTTTTTTTTTTGGAGAGGTTTTCGCTATAGGGCGCGTGCACTCGCCAGACAGACAGAGACATAGAGACAGAAAGCGAGAAATCACCCCCCAGGGGGGATGGTCACGCCGCAATCCCTTCTCCTCCATTCTCCTCTTGGGATCTTGGGCACACATGCACACGCGCCCGGTGTGAGATTTAAGCCACCGGGTCTGAGACGCGAACCGTGGTCGACTACGTGGGAGTTCAGCAACATAGCCATTACGCTAACTGCCTGGTTCCCCAGTTGTACATCTTTTAAGGGTTACAATTTTTCAAAGCATGTATATAGTGTGTAAAAATCAAATCAAGGAAATAAACATTTACCATCGCCAACATTTATTGTTACTTTGTGTTGTAAACATTTGAAAATACTTATTAAATTCTTTACTGTGCATGCATTTTTTTTTTTGGAGAGGTTTTCTCTATAGGGCGCGTGCGCTTGCCAGACAGACAGAGCGAGACAGAGAGACAGAAAGCGAGAAATCACCCCCCAGGGGGGATGGCCACGCCGCAATCCCCTCTCCTCCATTCTCCTCTTGGGATCTTGGGCACACATGCACACGCGCCCGGTGTGAGATTTAAGCCACCGGGTCTGAGACGCGAACCGTGGTTGACTACGTGGGAGTCCAGCGACATAGCCATTACACTAACTGCTGGTCCCCAACTGTGCATGCATTTTTGTATCTGTTAATCAAGTTGCTCCCCCCCTCCACTTCCTTCCCCTTCTACTTTCTGGTTTCTATTGTTGTACTCTCTACGTCTATGCAATTGAGTCTTTTAGCTTCTGCTAGAGTGAGGACATATGATATTTGTTCATGGCAAATACATACAGTATTTGTCTTCCAGAGCCTGACTTATTTAACTTAGCATTATTTCTTCCATGCTCATCCATTTTGACCCAAAGGACAGGAATTCAACTTTTCTTATGATTAAATAGTATTCCACTGTATACATATACCACATTTTTCTTTATCTGTTCATCAGTTGTTGGCATGTAGTTTGATTCCATATCTTTGCTATTGTGATAGGACTGCAATAAACAGTGCAGGTAATCTTTAGACATAATCATTTCCTGTATTTTGGAAATGTACCCAGTTGTGAGATTGCTGCATCAGATGGAAATTCCATTTTTAGTTTTCAAGGGACTTCCATACTGTTTTTCATAATGATTGTACAAATTTACATTCTCACTAACAGTGCACGAGGGTTCTTCTTCTCCATAGCCTCACTGCACATATTTTTTCCTTCTTTTTTCCTTTTTTTCTCTTTTCTTTCTTCCTTCCTTTCTTTCTTCATCTCTCTCTCTTTTCCTCTCTTCTTTCTTTTTCTTTTTCTTTATTCTTCTTCCTTCCTTTCTGTCTCTCTCTCTCTCTCTCTTTTTATTATTGCCATTCTAACTGTTTGAGGTGATACCTATTTGTGATTTTGATTTGCCTTTTCCTTGTGATTAGTGATGCTGAAGATTTTTCACATACGTTTGACTATTTGTATTCTTTTGACAATTGTCTATTCAATTTGTCCATTTTAAAACTGATTATTAATTGTTTTAGTGCTTGGAAAATTGGATATCCATATGCAGAAGACTGAAAATAGACTCTTGTCACTCACCATATTTTAAAAAAAAACTCTAAATGGATTAAAGACTTAAATGCAAAACTCAAAACCACAAAATTACTAAAAGAAAGCATAGACGAAATTATTCAAGGCATTAGTTTAGGTAAAAAAAACCTTTAAAATAAAACCTGAAGAGCATGAGCAACAAAACCCAAAATAGACAACTGGGATTATATTAAACTAACAAACTTCTGAACAGCAAAGGGAACAATCAATTGAGTAAAGAGATAACCTACAGAGTGGAGAAAAATACCTGCAAACTTTACATCTGACAAGAGATTAATGACCAGATTATATAAGGAATTTAAACAGCTCTTCAGAAAATAAAAAAAGAGAGAAAAGAAAAGAATAATTCACTTGAAAAATAGACCTATGCTTTTGAAGCATGAAGTAGGAGCTCATGTTGATGCTAAATAGAAATTAGTTTATCAGCTAGGAAGCTGATACATTACTACTGGGTTATCTGAAAAGTCATGATGCATTTTTGTGTAGAAAATCAAAAATATGTCATGAGTTTCCTGACAACCTAATACATTATTACTTTATGATTTTAAAACCAAGACCATCTGTTCCCTCTGAATTCTCACGACTGTTTTGGTGCTGATAGGATTATACCTGGGCTTTTGTAACAAAGTTTGCATGTTGAAGGTTGTAGAAAGGGGTTATGTCTGTGCCCGTTCCATGTGACCATCCCACACTCCTCTTGAAGATTCCAGGGACCTCTTCTATTCCTCTGACTGGTCCACAATCTCCAGCCCTATTTCCAGTCCACTCCCCAAACATAATACATTCAAATAAAGAAAAGCCAAAAGCCACATGGTCTCTGGGTGGTGAAGTGTGAATAGTTGATTGACTGTTACTGAATTAGCACCCATGAGAGACATACCATAGGATCAATGTCTATGATAGTTTGGGAACTCCCTCCGAAGGCTCTTTTCCCACACTCCTAGTCAAGGTTTATTACTTTAGTTAGTGTAATTGTAATTTGGTAGACTTTCTCGATATCATTAGAGATGGTATAGGGGTCATTAATTCTGACTAGATTTTTCTTATTGCATAAATCCTAATTCAATGATCTTTACATTTATGCAGTTCATATTACACAATGTTAAGCTTTTGGTATCTTTTTATATTCTCTTTTTAGTTTTCTTTTATATCCTATTTATATCATATATTGTTATTTTCCAAAATAACGTCATGCACAGATGGAGTCGATGGGCTTAGAGTCAGGGAGAGGGAGAGAGACTCTTTAGGAAGCGGTGGCAAACTCATCAGGTTGTGCTGCATGAATGTTGCCTCTAAATTTTAAGTTATGAACATGAACAGATAAGCATGCTAACAGGATAATAGAAGATTGGATGAATAAGAACAAGGTTTAGTATTGTAATAGAACTTAACAACAAACCCAATGTGACGCATACCGTCATACCTAATAGCTATTGTACTTAGGATAATTATCGGTAAGAGACAATCAATTCCCTCACGAGACTGCAATTAATATGTACTTTACAAAGTACATGTAAGAGTATGAGATTATAGTTCTTCTCTTCCCTTTATTGGCTTATGACAACAGGATAAAGAATAATCTATTTCCCTGATCTCTTTGAGTCTGTGTACTGTAAACTATTTCTTTCTCACAGACATGCCAGCTTTCATAGCCATGACAACACCTCATGATCTCTGTGATGGAGGCTGGCTCTGCTCTCTGCTTCCCATTTCTTTCTTTTTATATCGGTTTATAAATTTAGTTTTTCCATCACACACACACATATACATAGAGTACCCTTAATACCACACCAGCCCCCATACCACATTCCACCTCTAGCCTCAGCTAGCACAGATCATGGACGCGTGCTCAGCATGCACAGGAAGGCTCTGAGAGATGAATCTGGGATGTTTTCATGTGGGCTCAGTTGTGTTACTGCGGTGCTTCTGTTTGGTTCCTTGCTCCTCATTTTCGATGCTCTCTTGACTGCTATCTAGGTCTTAGCCTCTCTAAGCTTGATGGACGCTCATTGCATTCTGCTTCTTGGGCAGGATAGGTTGGCATCTAGTGATATTTATGGGAAGGTAAGGGGTGAGGTGAGAAGAAGCTTGGGAGGGGTGAACCAGACCAGCCATGTGCAGCAGTAAGCCTAGTTCTCACATGCACCTGGGTTAATGGAACATGGAAAGGAAAAGTGCATGGTTGGGAATCTTCAGTGTGCATGGTGGCATATGTGGGAGCACCTTGAGCCCTGGATCCTGGAGTGGATGCCTTTAAGGTGAATTTCCAGGGGAGGTGAGAGCATGTGCTTGCCTCTGGTCAGCAGTTCCAGAACAAAAATCTTGCTCTCTAAGGATCTTGATTCTTTCTAGGTGCGGGCAGACAGAAGTACTTTCTCCTGCCTGAGACTATCTTGCTTGAAAACGGTAGTGCAAAGACCTTTCCACACCTAAGATTATCTGGGAGAAGTAAATCTGAACATAGTCCCAGGTTCATTCTCAGGCTCCATCCACTCTCTCTAGCCAAAGTTCACAGTTGCAACAGAAATTCAGGCTAATTTAAAAGGAAAGTGAAAACGTTTAAAAAGAAGAAGGAGGAGGAGGAGGAGGAGGAGGAGGAGGAAGCTCAGATTCTCTATGAAGGCCAAAGTGTCAACCTTGGAGGCTACAGAGCCAGGAGTAGTTTCCAAAATGACATCACGCACTGCGAACAAGGTCAAGGTCATGGGACCATACTTTATGAGTGATGCTGAAATCAGCTGAGGTTGATTCCTTCTACAGTGACCACAGTATGTCATGTCTGCAAACCGGAAGGAGATACTGCTAGAAGAAGCGTCAGGCTTCACCTACTTCTTTGCTTGGTTAGCTCCTGGGTTCAAACCCAAGTGGAACACCATTCGGCAGAGACTAAGCCCCCAGCCTGTGCCTGAGCTGCAAAGGGAGGCTGAGAGTCAAGAATTAGCTTCCCAAACTGGTAACCATTTTGGCCTCCATCAGGCCTTTCATGGTAAAATATCACTTGCTCTGAGAAAAGAAGTTGACATGGTGGGTGGTCAAACAAAAAATACAAATGTCCATTGTAGCTCTCCCTAAAGTCCTAAGTGTCCACCTTCCTGATCTAGTCAAGAGCACACTGCAGGGAAAAACTTGGACCCATTCTGGTTACCATCTCAGCCGATGCCCAGATGCTATCTGTACGCAGGACTCACTCGAGGTAGGAAGGAAGCTGCATAATCTCCTTCAGTGATCACTGGCTGCCCTCCTGTTGGTCCGTTGGATGGGCAGGCACAGGAGATTCTTTGAAACATAGCCTAAAAAGTATTCCTGCCTTTGCTCACACTGTGTCTCCTGTGTGGACTCTTCTCTCTCTACCTCCTGACTCTAATCTTCCCCTAAACTTCCCCAGATTTCTCCCAGGTCAGCCCCTTCTCTGGTCTCCACTGTGACAAGAAGAACACATCTCTTGAATTGTGTAGTTATTTATCTGCTAGTTTCTTGAGAATAGGAATGTTTCTTATTTACTTTTCTAAAGCACAGCTTTTAATCCTTGCATGGACAAAGGCCCAGGACACAATGGGAGCATGAAGGAGGCTATCCTACCTTCACTTAGTCTTCAACAATGGTATCTTTGGGAAAGTGACATCTAAGACGTATATTTTAGGGCAAATGAGAGTTAGTTAGAATGAGAGTTGGAGGAAAAGTATGCTGAAGTTCATCACTCTATCCTAGCAAAGAGCTTGTCAAAATATACAAAGAACTCAGGCAAATATTTGAGAATAAACAATTACTTCAAATGGATAAAGCATTTTGAAAGCAAATGTGTGTGTGTGTGTGTGTGTGTGTGTATGTGTGTGTGTGTGTTTCTGTGTGTGAGCGTGTTTGTGTGTGTATCCAGGGCTGTATTTTAAAGCAAATGTCTGTCAAACCTCTAGCAACTTCAGCAGACTGTTGGCCAAATAGCTTTGTAAGATTTTAAAAAGGATTAGCAATGCATATGAGTAGGAGCAGGTACTGTAATTATTCTTGCAACAGTCTCTCAATGGGCAATTAGAGGATTAACCATACAATTTGATCAAATGCTCAGCCATTTACATACTGTACTTAATAGGCCTAGGAATAGATCCATTTGTCTTAATATAACAGTCATCCTTAAAAGAATCACTCAGCTAAGCGATTTACCACCATTAATTAAACTGAAAGCACTACCATTCAGAATAACACAGCAAAACATAATGATTTTTATGTCTCCAACATCACAGAGAATTTGAACCCTTCTAAGAATTTCACAATTGTATGTTAGTAGTCCCGTGTGGATGAGAGGTCCAGATCAAAGACCATGCATATATATACAAGTTTTATATACAATCCACATCATTCTTATGTAAGAAAAATGGTATGACTAAAGGTTAATTGTGGAACCACAAGGAATAATACGGTGAATATCATTAAGTCAGTGAGCAATGCATAGACGTTCTCTTCTTAAGAACAAGCTTCCTGCTTCTTTATATGTGAATCACTCACGTTAAGGTAATAGCCTTCTTTACGTGTGAATTCAGATTACCCCAGTCAAGATCCCAGCTTAGAGCTCAACATCTGCTATTTCCTTTACATGAAAGGTTTACTTTGAAAATAATGAGACTCCCTATAATGACTACACACACACACACACACACACACACACGCACGCACGCACACATACACACACAGAGCTCAAAAAGTTCATGGAAAAATGGAATGATAATACCAGTTTATTTTGATTCCAAAAAATTCAAATCCGTGTATAGTTTTTTTTTTTTTTTTCATGATAAACCTTCTCTATGAGCATTTTTTTTTTGGAACAGAGAGACAGAGAGACAGAAAGTGAAAAAATCACCCCCCAGGGGGGATGGCCATGCCGCAATCCCTTCTCCTCCATTCTTCTCTCGGGATCTTGGGCACACACACACACGCCCGGCGTGAGTTTTAAGCCACCGGGTCCAGGACGTGAACCGTGGTCGACTACGTGGGAGTCCAGTGACATGGCCATTACGCTAACTGCTGGTCCCTTTCTACGAACATTTTGAAGACCTTTGTATCCTTTTCCTAAGGGTTTTATTTAAAACAATTGCTGCCTTTTAGAAGGTATTTGTATTTTAAGAAAAAGTTACAAAAGCTCTAGCTGTCTATGTTGATTGTTCTCACGTGCGGTCTCTTTCTCACTTGGGAGATGTACCATGCTGGGTTTGGTGGTGGTAGTATAAAATGAATGCGGTCATTTCTGGCATCGTTTATAGTACCTTTATTTTATGGATAATGTCAGGATCATTTTTACTTGTAAAGGGCAGATTACAGGTGGTATATGATGATGGCATAAAAGCTGATAGTAGGTAAAAAACCAAGAGAGTTGAATGTTTTTACAGAAACATCTCCTTCGAGGGTCGACCCTCGCTCATAAAATGCTACCCTAACTGATCTTCGCCAAGGGTTTTGGTGTCCTCTCAGTGGGGTGATCAACCCAGCTCTGCAAAGCTGCAATCCTCAATTACTTCCTTACAACTGCAGCCTCTTCACTTTGGAGGGGAAGTCTCACACAGCTGCTTGTACCTTGGACTCAGGATCTATGTTTGGACATACGGTGAGTTGCACGTGGTCTGTGCAGAGATACGCCCCTGTTCTGCCCACTGGATTCATTTAAAGGTAGGGAACAAACTGGGTTCAAGGGGTGTCTAGGTGTTTTCTTTTAATAATCTAGAAGGCGGTCCAGAGTAAGCCTTGGGACCAAAATGAGTGGGGTCTGATCCTGCCCTATTCACTAACTGTGTCAACTTGGTCAAGTATTTAATTTCTTTTCTTTTTTTTCTTTTCTTTTGAGATGTTTTCGTTATAGGGCGCGTGTGCTCGCCAGCCAGACAGAGAGAGATATAGAGACAGAAAGCGAGAAATCACCCCCCAGGGAGGATGGTCACGTTGCAATCCCTTCTCCTCCATTCTCCTCTTGGGATCTTGGGCATGCACGCACATGCGCCCAGCGTGAGTTTTAAGCCACCGGGTCCGGGACGCGAACCACGGTCGACTACGTGGGAGTCTAGCGACATAGCCTTGGGACCAAAATGAGTGGGGTCTGATCCTGCCCTATTCACTAACTGTGTCAACTTGGTCAAGTATTTAATTTCTTTTCTTTTTTTTCTTTTCTTTTGAGATGTTTTCGTTATAGGGCGCGTGTGCTCGCCAGCCAGACAGAGAGAGATATAGAGACAGAAAGCGAGAAATCACCCCCCAGGGAGGATGGTCACGTTGCAATCCCTTCTCCTCCATTCTCCTCTTGGGATCTTGGGCATGCACGCACATGCGCCCAGCGTGAGTTTTAAGCCACCGGGTCCGGGACGCGAACCACGGTCGACTACGTGGGAGTCTAGCGACATAGCCATTATGCTAACTGCTGGTTCCCAAGTATTTAATTTCTATTAGCCTTAACTTTCTCATTGTAAACACAGATGATAATACCTACTTTGCAAGCTTATGGCAATGTTTAAATTCAATAATGTTTCTAAAAACATATTCAATTCAACCAATATTCGTTATTACTGAAGTATGTATAGCTCAGTATATCCCGTTGTTTGAGTTCTAAAATTGATGTCATAGCTTGACTTTGATGGGCATCGGTTAACACCGCAAACCTAAATAAATAAAATGCAGTCCATTTAGTTTTGCTGAAATCATGGAGACATCTGGTCATGCAAAAGCATCTGCAATAATATTTCGAGCATTATAGTCACCAAGGAAATGCTACTTGAGTCAGATCATTGTAAAAAAAAAAAAAGAATGATTTCGTTTTTAATTTAGTATAATGGGAGAATATTAAAAGGTGCAAGGACTTAATGATAATCTTTCACTTCATGCTATATATTCTCAACAAACGTAGAGCATGGCAGCCTATAGTATATAAAATTCTAGGCACTGCTGTTGTTTGGGTTAAGCTCAACTTGTTTTCTAGCAAATTAGATAAATGAAAATCCTAGTACTTATAGAGATTATCCGTGGGGAAAAAAATTCAATAAACTAGATTCTCCCTATGATATGAATTGCTTCCCAGTAGTGAGTTGGAAGCTCAGAAAGCCACTTCCACTCATGAAGACCATGGTTGGCCAAGAATTGCTCAATGGGTCACAGAGTCCACTGTCATCAACATTGATATCCTCCTACGGTGCCGAAGTGAAGAACAGAGTTTCTGTCTTTCAGGAGCGTACTGTCAAACTGGTAAATACCCTAAATATAAAGCAGATAAATAATACACAAAAGCATATACTAACAGTCCAGAGAGTAGAGCAGAAGGCAAAAGCTACACGTGTTCAGAGGACGGAAGGGAACATTGTACTAAGAAGGTGGCATTGAGTTTAGCCTCTGGTCCACGCAAAGAGAAGGGATCGCACCCTGCATGGGGACCCCAGTGCCTATGTACAGATTAAGCTCAAAGATTTATGTAGAGAACTGTGAACATATCTAAGGGCCTCATCATGTCGGGCAGGAAGGAAAATGGTCTTTCCTGCCTCCATTTAGACATCATGTTGAGAGGAAGTTATGGTGGATTACAGGAAGGAGATGCTGCCTGGGGAACTGTAAAGACAGGTGGGTGTGCAGAGGGCCGGACTAGGATGTGGAGCTCAGGGATGGAAAGGGAAAGACAGAGGCAAAGGATTAGGAGGAAGGAAGCATTCTGAGACTTGGTGAAAGAGGAGTCAAAGGTGGTCCTGATATTCTTGGCCTGGAGGTCAGAAAAATCATGGTGAGAATTAGGAAAGTAACAGGGAGACATTTTTGGGCCAAAAGATGGTGATTTTGAGTAAACTTGAACTATGAGGAAGGAGAGGTGGTGTTATGGTTTGGATAATGGTTTGTCCTTTGAAAGCCTACGGTTTTGAATTTAGATGTCCCTAAAAATTCATGGGTTAGGACTTGATTGTACTTTGAGAGCATTAAGTGAAAATACAATTCTTGCATGGTGTTTCAGGGTGGAACTTTTGGATATAATAATGTTACTAGGGTGGGATCTCTATCATTGAATTCTGGTGGGTTTATAAGTGGATGGAATGAGACCAATGTGGCATGGAGAAGGCCACAAGCATACAGACTCTGCTCTGCTAAAAGTTCTGCCTTCCACCCTTTTTTGATGCCTTTGGACTTCCCAGCCACCAGAACTGTAAGTCAAAATAAACCTCTATTCTCTTACATTCCCCCAGTCTCAGGTGTCTCTGTTGGCAATGCAATAGTGGACTCAGAGAGGCAGTCTCCTCTTAGGGCAGTGTTGTTGCTTTCCCAATGACCACCCTCGGGTCTTCCCCTCTTCTCCCTGGAAGCCAGGCTCTCAGTATCCCACTTCTGACCCACCACCTAGGAATCATTTTCCTGGTTTCCTGACTGGTCTCCGCCCCTCTCCCTGGTGCCAGAGTGACCATCTACGATATGCACTGGATCATGTCGTCACTGGGAGGGAAGCCCCACTGGCTTGTAGGAGTGCCTGTCTCTTGGTTCTCACTCTCTCATGAAAGAAATAAGACAAAGGCTGAAAAAGACCCAGCAGAATGAATGGAGGGCTGAGGCCTACAACAGAGAATGTGTGGTGGCAAGCTGCTGTTGGAAAGTACGAGAATGTCTGATTTCTCAGGGTCCAACGTAGATGGTCAGGGGTAAGTTGGGGGGCCATATATTTAGGGAGTGGTGGAAGAAATGATGTCATTAAAGTAAAATAAAAAATGCACGTGACTGGGAGGAGAGTGTTTAACAGGGGTATAATCTGAAGAAAAGTAAAACCTCAACTGCCATTGAGTACCTGTGTCCTCATAAAACAATCAGTACCACAGGAGGCGCTTATGAAGAACACCGCAGTCCTGAAGAACAGGCCAAATGAAACAGGATGCTATGTGGCCCCCTTTCTCAAACTGTTATTTCAAGGAGTGCTCTTTCGATGTTAAAAGGTGTTCTACTTAAAAAGGGGTTCTCTTGGGACCAGCAGTTAGCGTAATGGCTATGTCGCTGAACTCCCACGTAGTCGATCACGGTTCGCATCCCAGACCTGGTGGCTTAAAACTCATGCTGGGCGCGTGTGCGTGCGTGCCCAAGATCCCGAGAGGAGAATGGAGGAGAAGGGATTGCGGCGTGGCCATCTCCCCTGGCGGGGGATTTCTCGTTTCTGTCTCTATGTCTCTCTCTGTCTGTCTGACGAGCGCACGCGCCCTATAGCAAAAACCTCTCCAAAAAAGAAAATAAAAAAAGGAGTTCTCTTGTGTAATGGTAGTTGCCAAGAGGGCTGGGGAGTTATTGCTCAAGGGCTACAACTTCCAGTCAGAAGATGGACGAGTTTGGGAGGGTCTAATGAACAGCAAGGGTGGTGAAGGGCGTGTTAATGAACTTGGCCGTGGTCCTCAGTACCCAGTTTACACACAGATCAAACCATCGTGTTGTATAGCTTGAATATGTGCACTCTTCGTTTGCCAAATAAATATTTTAAAGTAAAAAAACATGAAACCATCTTCTAGGTATCAAGATGACTAAAAGATCTGAATAAAGAGTGTCCCACTAGGAAAGAAAGAAACTAGGATTCTCTGGCCACAGAAGTTTGAGAAATGGTGCCTTTTTGTCTGGCAAGCTTTTTCCCATGCCTTTGGTATCTTATATGCAGGCCTCTACCACGTGTGGAGGGTTTGAAACTTGCTTCCAAAGGGCTCTTTTAAAGGAAGTGTGTGAGTAACTCTCCTTGTTATCTCACAGTACACTTAAGGCTTCTTAAAACACCGTTGGGGTGGGGGAGGGGGAGGACGAGCAGTTAGCGTATTGGCTATGTCGCTGGACTCCCATGTAGTAGACCATGGTTCGAGTCCCAGACCCAGTGGCTTAAACTCATGCCAGGTGCGTGTGCGTGTGTACCCAAGATCCCGAGAGGAGAATGGAGGAGAAGGGATTACGGTGTGGCCATCCCCCCTGGGGGGGGGGGGGGGGCTTCTCACTTTCTGTCTCCCTGTCTCTCTCTGTCTTTCTGGCAAGCGCATGTGCCCTATAGC
>NW_006159552.1:1410152-1410966 GCF_000334495.1 Tupaia belangeri chinensis
AATACCTCTAAAAAAAAAAAAAAAAAGACTTAATTTTGATGCAAAGAAGCTTGAAATCCATGAAGAATTTTTCCATAATATGCATTTTTCTTGAACTTTTTATAAACCCTGCGTAGTTGTCTCAGGAAAGCATCAAAATGCTGAAAGATACTGGGTGTACTTTTTACTGCCACGGACCATGGGATGATTGAAACAATTCTCCTGAAGATTTTGCTGGCTGGGAGACTCCTTCCTCCTCCCATCCTGACAATTTTAATAGCTCCTTAATTGTGTCAGCTAGCTCTGTTTCTCTTCTTCCATAATAAATATCTCCAAGACAGTGGATTGCAACTGCAGGCCTGAACCCCTACCCTGAGTATTGGCAGGCTCAGAGTCTGCACAAAAGCTACCTTCTACTCACTTTGTTTCCAACCTTAGGGCAAGGAACTGTTCCTCTGTCAAGTTCTGAGCGCCTCCTCCAACCTGGGTGGGATTGTGATGGTGTCACTGCCTAGAATCCAGGATGCTTGCGTCTCTCCTCCGGCAATACTTCCTGGGTGTTGATAACAGCTTGAACTGTGTCTGGGAGCCAGCTAGTCTGGTGACTTCCCTTGCTTCTCTTCCTAGTTCCTCTGTCATTTCTGCACCTCATTCCCTCCCTGCCCCCTGCCCCTATTCTCCATCCTCTCTGATCACTGACACTCCAGATGCCTCAGTGTAGACACTGTACATGGAATGAATGAGACAGCTTTTTTGTTTTGTTTTGTTTTCCTTTTTGGGAGAGGTTTTTGCTATAGGGTGTATGCATTTGCCAGAAAGACAGAGAGATAGAAAA
>NW_006159552.1:1411625-1425660 GCF_000334495.1 Tupaia belangeri chinensis
CGCATGATGTGCCCGGTGTGAGTCTAAGCCACCGGGTCTGGGACTCAAACCGCAGCTGACTACATGGGAGTCCAGCGACATAGCCATTATGCTAACTGCTGGTCCAAAGCGATTGGTCTGGGGCAAAAACAAGGATCAAGACAGGCCCTCAGGCTCCTTTCTCATGCTCAGAGGGAACAGGAGAAAGTCAGCCACTCAGCTTCCTTTTTCTGATTCCATTTTCTACCAGGAAGAATATATTTTCACGCCTGCATGGGCAGAGCCAATTAAGAGGTGATCAGAGCCCAAGCTGGTGAAGAGAGGAAGCCCAGGGTGGCTCTGAGTGAGTTTGCAACATGAATCCTGACACAGCAGTGCATTTCAGGTGCTGGAAGAAGCTAGTATGTTAACAGAGCCACAGTCAGTGCACAAGGAGGAAAAGGAGGATGAGGACTTCGGGAAGAAGCAAGCCACTGCACCCACCACTTGAGTGTGGCCAGGTAGGTGAGGTCCTCACTGCCCTGCTGTAGCCTCCTCCAGGTTTTCTGTACACATGCAGACTTACCTGGGCTTCTCCAGCTTCTGAGGCTCTGAGAACTTTATTCTCAAAACCCTTCACTGCCCCTTTGTTTGGCACACGCATCACTTCTACAATAATAATAACCTTTTCATTAAAATATGGAGGACCCCGGGCTCGTGTGCGTGCATGCCCAAGATCCTAAGAGGAGAACGGAGGAGAAGGGATTGCGGCATGGCCATCCCCCAGGAGGGTGATTTCTCGCTTTCTGTCTCTCTGTCTCTGTCTGGCGAGTGCACACGCCCTATAGCAAAAACCTCTCAAAAACAAACAAACAAACAAACAAACAAAAAACATGGAGGACCCAATGCTCAGACATTTTAGATATTACTTTCTTGTGCAGAGATAATCCACCAGTATATAATTACTGCCTTTAATTTATACTCAATATCAAAAGCTTTTTTGGTTCCAAAGAAGCTTTACATGCCCGTTGCAGAGTTGAAAATATAAGGGGTCATCAAAAAGTTTATGGAAAATACTGAAAACGGAAAATGGATTTCAAAAACTTTTTGGGCACCAAAATGAATTTGTACCATAGTTACCATTTCCTTTGAACTTTTTGAAGTCCTCTAATATTCTTAAGAATCTTAGAAAATCATAAAGAAACATTCATCCCTCTCCAACCTCTTTTTCATTCATATCTTCGATCGCCTTTTCTGAAAGAAAGGCCAACAGGATACCCTTTACTGAAGAGTCTTGCCTGAGTCCAGACAGATTTTGGAATGAAGTCCAACTGCCTAGAACCATCCAGGCCCTCCATGGACTGTGTTCAGAAAAATCTTCCCAGTCCCATGTCCTTCCACATCCCCAAGTAGCCCAGGGTCTCACCTAGTTAAAGGTGGGAAACCAACTCTGCATTCTCAGAGTGTTAATTTCTTAGTGTAGATATTGTGAATATAGCCTAAAATTACCTTCAACTTTAGAGTCAGGGTTTTGCAGTCTCAGCACCATTGACCTTTAAAGATAATAAACCCTTATAGTGGGAGTTTCATGAGTATTGTAGACTATCTCACAACATCCTTGGCCTCTACCCACCTGAGGCCAGGAGTAACCCTCCACTCAGTGGTCTCTAAACATTGCCAAATGCGCCCTTGGTTGGGTCCTTCAGGACCAGGGGACACAAGTGCCCCCCTGTTGAGAACCACTGACTCCAATCAAATAACTAAGGTGTGTTTTGGCCCAGGGGAGGGAGAGAGAGGAAGAGGGTGATACGTAGACATGACATCATAAATGGTAATCTCTTCTATTCTGCATCATTGGTAACAAAGCTCATTTTATTTATTCTGAAAATGATTAAGGGGAAATAAAGCACCCCCAATGTTCCTGTGCTTAGGTAGATCCTAAAATAAAATATAATTAAGAATATCTTGAGGCCAAATGAATTACTCATTTAGCACTTGTGAAATAAGAGGTACAGAGTCAGTCAACAGTGTGGTGGTGAAAGTGCACATGACCCAGCATGCAGTTCAAGTCCTGGACTTGATGGCTTGAAAAACAGTGTGTGCCCAAAATCCTGAGAGGAGAATTGAGGAGAAGGGACTGTGATGTGACCATTTCTGCCCCCTGCTCCCTTAAGAGCACACGTGTGCCCTATAGCAAAACTAAAACACAAAACGAAAACCAATCAAACAAAAAACTGTGTTTGCCCTGATATTCTAAGCAGTCTCCACTGTTTTTATATCGTCAGTAGTTGTGCTGAGGGGCCTTTTGTGACTTCCATCCCATTTTGAGGATGCCGTCTGACCATGCAAAATCTTTTGAGTCAAAACGTGGATAATCGTGTTGACCTGTTCTGAACTTCTCTGCAGGATTTCTCACTTGAATGTGAGTTCGGGGCATGCAAGTTAAAGTAAGCTGTTTATGTAAGATGGGTGTGTTGATTTGCTAACCCAGATTGAACAAAGGCAGGACAGAGAGGGGTGGTTCGCCTCAACAAATCAAGAGTTGTTGATAGGAGACAGGAAGACATGATCGTTTGTTGTGTTGCTGTTGTGACATGCACCTGGGATGTTGCCTCATTAGCTGGCACCTTCTAACTCTGGCTTTCTGACTCCAGAGCTTTTTCAACGAACATTTTGAAACGGGATTGCTAATTTTCTACTGTGTTTTCCACGCAAAATGCCATTTCTGCATGTTTTCTTGTCCATCTAGTTATTCTAGAGCCTCGGAATGTGGGAAGCATCTTAAGTTCATGACAGAAATGAATTCCATAAAGAATAACACAGGTTTCTCCAACTATAACTTGTCCCTAAAGCATGCAGCAACAGGCTCAGGGAGAAGAGGGCTGCCCAGGCTCTTGTGGGACCTGGGAAGACCCATTATCTGGGTGAGCTCCCTTGTCTTTCATTCGTAAAACAAGATAAACAGATGCCAATTCCTGTCTTCTGCAGACTCTGGGTGGAGGGGAACTAATATGCAAATACCTCAGAGACTTGGATAACCTTTTTTTTTTTTTTCTTTTTTGCTATAGGGTGTGTATGCTTGCAGGTGCGTGCACGAGAGAGAGAGAGAGAGAGAGAGAGAGAGAGAGAGAGAGAGAGAGAGAGAGATCATTCCCCAAGAGGGATGGCCAGATCGCAATCCTTTCACCATTCTCCTCTCAGGATTTTGGGCTCATATGCACACGCCTCCAGCATGATTTTAAAGCTGCCAGGCCCAGGGTCTGAACTGCATAGTCAGCCATGGGGATTCCAGCCACCTTAACTTCCACATCACCTGTTGACCTGACTTGGTTAATCTTTTTTTTTGAAATTTATATTTCCCTTATATATTTTCTTTTTTTTTAAAGAATTATTTTATTTTAACTTTATTTATTATTATTATCATTATTATTTTCCAGTTTGATCAGAGAGAGACAGAGAGAGAGAGAAAGTGAGAAAGCAAGCCACCAGGTCCGAGACTTGAACCGTGGTCGACCATGTAGGAGTCCAGCGCCTTTAACCACCACGCCATTTGCCGACCCCTTGGTTAATCTTTTAACTGGTGTTGAGTTAGGAAGTCTGCTGTATGTTGAGAACTAAATTACAGGGCCCTGAGAACTCCCTCTCCCAAATCAATAAGAAGTAGGTCTTGAAAGATGTCCCAGCTGGAATACAAGATTATCGCATGGACTGCCATTCTCAAGACATTTTTGTCTAAGCTTTCCTTAGCATGAATCAAGGTCAAGTGCTTTGTGTTCCCAGCTATGTCAGGTATTTTTTTTCTTTAACATTGTTTGGAAGATAGGAATGACTCTGGTCTTGTGTTCAGTGCCGCTGGGACTTAACCAGGGCAGCCTGCTGGCTGAATGTGATGAAGTTAGAACAGTACTGCTAGATACACCACCTGAACTGGGCTGAGCGAATGTCTCATTTCTAACCTGGAAGATCTTCCTTCCACGGTGAAAAGCTGGAGTTAAACAGTGCACCTACAGGGAATTCTGCACCTAGAAGCCACAGATTTAAGCCACAGATTTAAGCTCCCCAGGTATGTGCTATCAGGACAGGAGAGCTGCAGAAATTTGACCAAGTGCACAAGATTCTGAGGACTCTATTTCCGTAGCTTTAAAAAGAAGGACTTAATGTTTATCTCTCTTGCTTCTAACGTTCTACCCCTGTGAATTTATTAAAGCAAGTAAGAAAAATTTTCTTTAATAACTGCATCCCTTTCACATATTAAGAACAGCTTTGTCTGCAACAGAATTCAGCACATCTTGGTTTTCTGCCCAAATCCAGCCTGTTTTTGGTTTTTATAAATAAAGTTTTATTGGAATATGGCCACGCTCATTCATTTAGACATAGCTTGTAGATGCATTTGTTATATAAGGGCAGAAATGAGTAGTTGATACAGAGAACACTCCCCCTGGAAAGCAAAAAAAAAAAAAAAAAAAAATTACTATCTGGCCCTTTGCAAAAAACAAAACAAAACAAAACAAAAACAAAAACAAAAAAGATTTGTTGATCCTGGTCTGGAACATGAGATAATACTACTGTAATGTGCTGGATTTTTGTACTAGGTGTTGGGGCAGAGAGTTAAAGAAGATACACATCCCTAACTTTGAATAATTCAGAGCTGGTGGATTTCAGATAAAGAACCAGATACTGCTTTATTTTATTTTAGTTTTTTGACTTTTTAAAAAATTAATTAATTAATTTACATTTAATCACATCATACAGTGTACAACATTTCTTTTTTCAACAAGTACAATGCTTGTGAGTCAAGCTAAAGATATGCTGCTTTATTAAAAGCTAAAACAATAAGGCTGGCAGATGGTGTCATTTTTGGGGGCACTGGACTCCCATATGACCGATCATGGTTTGAATCCTGGACCTGGCGGCTTGCTTTCTCACTTTCCCTCTCTGGTCAAATTAAAAAAATAATAAGAAATAGACAGGGACCAGCAGTTGGCATAATGGCTATGTTGCTGGACTCCCATGTAGTTGATTGCGGTTTGAGCCCTGGACCTGGTGGCCTTAAACTCACACCAGGCATGTGTGCGTGCATGCCCAAGATCCCAAAAGGACAATGGAGGGGGAGGAATTGCAGTGTAGCCATCCCCTCTGGAGTGTGCTTTCTCTTTTTCTGTCTCTCTGTCTTTCTCTGTCTTTCTGGTGAGCGCATGCGCCCTATAGCAAAAACCTCTCCAATAATAATAATAATAAATAAAAACTTATTTTTTTTCCTTAAAAGCTAAAGCAATAACGTAAACAATAAAAGCCATATCATTCAGGAGAATAAATAAAATCCATATCATTCAAAGACTAATAAAGACTACTGTGTCCTAATCTCTTTATTGGATCTGAATGGAATGAGACTACACATCCAGTAATGTTTTCTGTGTATCTTTTTTTCTGTGCTAGGTTGCAATTTTTGTTAGAGCAATGGCAATGTCTTTCTCTCAGTGGGATAAAAAGCTAAAAAAATTATTCATGTTATGCCCTTGCTTAAAACATCCCGTGTGTCTCCATCTCTTACAGACAAAAGAGGTCAAACTCTTCTTTGGCGTTCCAAGGCCTCTGGTGATCTGGCAGCTGCGTGCTTGTTTGGCTTCCTCCCTCGCTAGCTACCTTCCCTAATCTGGGCTGCTTGTGTTCAGGTGCCTCCAGCTTCTCAGTTTTTAAAACTCTCTTGCTTTTTCTTTTTTCTTTGTTTTTAAGATTATTTTACTTCTTGAGAAAGTGAGAGATAGGCACCCTCACTAAGATCCTTTCACACTACCATCCCACCTCCCCTAGCCCTCTAGCCAGTCGGCACCATGAGTGTTCATGGGCCTAGCTGGTGTGTTTCAGGTCAACCAGGGATCCGAACCCTGGTCTTCATGCTGATCCAGCAATGTGGAGTAGCACCCTACTGTCTGTGCCACTATGGCTGAGCTGATCTTCTTGTTTATATTCATGCCAATTTTTCCTGCCTGGATGGGGCCTCTCATCCCTGGCCTTTCTTGTTTACCCATTGAATTCCTACTTTTTTCTAAAGCTTTGTTCAAATATTACCTCCTCTGAGTCTAGGCAAGGATGTTTAGATTCTTTTTCATGTGGCAACTGTATTTACATAAAACCCTACTCCACATTTACGGTACTATATTGTAAATGTCTATGTTAGTAGATTTCAGTGGGAGCGAGAGTAGTGATTCTGTTGTTCAGAAAACATTTGGCAATATCTGGGGACATCTAGGGTTTTACAACTTGGAGAATAAGTGTGCCCTCTGCTCTGATGGGTAGAGGTTGGGGATTCTGAGAAACGTCTCATAAGACACAGAACAGCCCGGACCAGCAGTTAGTGTAGTGACTATGTTGCTGAACTCCCATGTAGCCTACTGCGGTTCAACTCCTGGACCTGGTGGCTTAAACTCATGCTGAATGTGTGCGTGTGTGTGTGTGTGTGTGTGTGTGCCCAAGATCCCGAGAGGAGAATGGAGAAGGGATTGTGGTGTGGCCATCCCCCCTGGGGGGTGATTTCTTGCTTTCTATCTCTCTGTCTCTCTCTAGAGTCTTTCTGGCGAACGCACAGAGCGCACAGAGCAAAAACCCTATAGCAAAAACCTCTCCAAAAAAAAAAGACACAAAACAGCCCATCCCCCATGATGATCTGGCCCCGAACACTAATAGTTCTGAGGCTCAGAACCCCTACTCCATGTGCATGTAAGGGTAAAAGTTTATGGAAAATCGGGACCAACAGATGGCATAATGATTACATTGCTGGATTCCCACATAGTCCATTGCAGTTCAAGTCCTAGACCTGGGGCTTAAAACTCATGCCAGGCATGTGAGCGTGTGTGCCAAAAATGCTGAGAGGAGAATGGAGGAGAAGGGATTGTGGCTTGGCCATCCGCCTAGGGGGAGATTTCTCACTGTGCCTCTCTATGTTTCTCTGTCTCTCCGGTGAGTGCATGTGCCCTATAACAAAAATCTCTCCCTAAGAAAAAAGAAAAAAAGTTAATGGAAAGTGGAAATAAAGTGCAGTTTATCTTGGTACAAAACTATTGAAATTTATGTGTAGGTTTTTATTTACTTTTTATTTATTGGAGAGGTTTTCTGCTATAGGGCGTGTGCACTCGTCAGAAAGACAGAGAGAGACAGAGAGACAGAAAGCGAGAAATCACCCTCCAGGGGGATGGCCACACCACAATCCCTTCTCCTCCATTTTCCTCTCGGGATCTTGGGCATACATGCACACGCGCCCTGCTTGAGTTTAAGCCACCGGTTCCAGGATTTGAACCTGGTAGTAAACTACATGGGAGTCCAGAGACACAGCCATTATGCCAACTGCTGGTCCTGTAGTTTTTAATAATATACATCTTTCATGAAGTTCTTGATGAGCCTGGTATACGCCTTTCCTAGACCTAGCTATTAGAACCAGCTACCCTCCAGCAGGCATAGAGTCTTGTCTTTGGTGTTCAGAGCCCGCCACACAGTAGGCACTCAAATCTTTGAGAAGGAATGTGTCTTCTGTTTATTTTGCCTCTTATCCAAAATCCACAGTGCAGAGCAAGAGTCACAGCAGGTGCCACTAAACACTTGTGGAATCATTGTTAAATTGAAAAGGCTGGTGAAAAGCAGACAGGCCTCTGCTTTGAATTTGCTGGAAAACTTCCCTCAGGAAACCCAGTGCTCGTTTTGATCACATTATTTTCCTCCAAGTCAAGCACAGTTTCTGATGACGAAGCTCCTCCTTCTGAAGGCCCAAAGGTGATACAGTGGGAAGACAGCACCTCTCTAAAAGGCTGACCAGCCTGAGAAGATTCACGTTCAGAGACCTCTCTGAATAGCTTGGGCATGCATGTGTCTATGACCGAGGGCTGGCTGGGGCTGGGTGCAGCACAGCGCCTAGACACTGTAGTGAATGTTCTTGGCATCTCTCTGTGTCTGTCTGCCTGTCTGTGCCTCTCTCATTAATGGAAGAAATTAATAAATAGACTTTTAGAAAAATGTGTCTCTTTCTATTCAGCACTGTTTTGCATAGAGAGTATTTTCTCTTTGTCAACTTTCCAACTCCCATGAAGGGAAAGGAAGTAAGAGAGTTCAGGGTTACTTGGTGTGTGAGTAACCAAAGATCACCAAAGGGGGCAGCACTGCTCCCCTACCCCATGACTGTGCCGACACGGTGAGGGAAGGAAGAGTCTGGATAAGCTTCCATTGTGGGCTCATCTGTAACGTCTGCCTCTTGAAACTTCAGTGAGAGATGATGCAAAGAAAAAAAAAATCCTGCTCAGCACCCTGCGATTGTCATCTCTAGGGTTTTTACTTTCCTTATGAAAGTTGGGGGAATTCCAGGCTGGAAATATTTGGGAAACCATTAGCCAACTATGATAATGGAGGGATGGAGAGCAAGCTATGGAGAGGCCACAGATCATCGGAGCTCTTGCTTCAGCCTGGGATTTCACTTCCCACCCACTCTTTGAAGAGTGGTTCATTAACAGTGCCACTGCTCTCTGCTTTACAAGTCTCATTTTCCATTGCCCAACCTCAGGGAGGGTTGGGTTCCAATGACCATCCCGCAGATAAAGGTGCAAGACAGGGAAAGGATGCATTTGCTGAGTGTCTGTGTCCACTTGACAACGGTCATTGTGGCTTTGAGCCCCTGTTTTGGAAGTCTAGGTTCCAATGAAATCCTGAGGATGGATTTCATCTGGGCAGAAGGGCGGCTTCTCTGTCAATGGGGGGTCACCCTCCTCATAAGTTTACATCACTATCTATAGCACTCCAGGAGTTCTGCACTTTGAGAAGAGGTCCGGAAGAACGTTATCTTCTAGGTAAACTCTTGATGGAGTTTCGATTCTTAGCTTGGAATGCTGGCAACCACAAAGCTCACACCTCAGAGTGTGCGAAAGGATCACACCAGCTTACCAATGGTTAACTTTGGTGAAGTCAACCTTCCCGAAGGAAGCTATTTGTCCTACATGTTGCCAGTTTGGGGACTTCAAGGAAATGGTTTATGAGCCTGGTGTGTGTGTGTGTGGCTTCTTCTTTTTTAAACACATAGATTACAGAGTGATTACATTGTTATTTGGAAACTGATGTCTCTGGCTTAGACTGGCACGCTGACAGAGGGAGGGACAGATTACACAATGATGATATTGCTGGTGGTGCAACCATTGGGCACTCGGCCAGCTAGGGGCCCAGGTGTATGCTCTTTGCAAAGATCAGTGTGCTTATCTTACTCTCATTTACTCACACAGTCAACTGGATGTCATAAGGAGACACACTGACCAACGAGGATATCGTTTATCTTTTGTTTGTTTGTTTGTTTTTGGAAATCTCTTGGCTGGTCTTCCTCTCTGTGGCTTAAATGTTGCATGCTGCATGCTGTAGCTCTAAGTACTGAATATCCAAGCGAGGTCTATAGTCGGCCAATTCTACTGAGATTTAGGGCTGATGGAAGGTGTGAGGCAAACAAAGGTTTCATTCGTTGTTCCTTTGAAACAGGAATAATACTGAACCAGGGGTCAACTTGATGTATATTGTTGATTCGGGAGATATATTATTGTCTCTCCTTGGGCTCAGGTTAGTTACGTTACAGAGAGAAAAAGAAACAGTGCCAGGGTGGTTAGGCTAGGTCAGAGGTTCCTACTGGGGTGATTGTGTCCCCAGGGGACATTTGGTAATACCTGGAGACATTTTTGATCGTCACAGTACAAAGGAGGTTGGTATGGGATTAGTGGGGTAGAGGCCAGAGATGCTGCTCAAGATCCTACAATGCACAGAACAGTTCTCACAATGTGCAACTAACTGGTCCCACATATTGGTAGTGCTGAGGTTGAGGAACTCTGAGATACATGAGTGTGAAACATTTCCTCCTGCTGTACTCTAAAATCACAGCTACTCTACCTAAAACTTAGCAGGTCCATGTAAACTTTGCTTACTCGACCATACTCAAGTATTAACCATTGTTCTTCAAACACCAATAGAGGGCCTGCAGGTGGAGTGGTGGTGAAGGTGCTGGACACTTCTACATGGCCAGCCACGGTTCAAGTCCTAGACCTGGTGACTTGCTTTCTCATTTTCCTTCTCTCTGTGTGTCTGTCTTTCTCTGGTCAAATGAAAATAAATGAGTGAATAAATAGATGTCTCTGGCTTAGACTGGCACGCTGACAGAGGGAGGGACAGATTACACAATGATGATATTGCTGGTGGTGCAACCATTGGGCACTCGGCCAGCTAGGGGCCCAGGTGTATGCTCTTTGCAAAGATCAGTGTGCTTATCTTACTCTCATTTACTCACACAGTCAACTGGATGTCATAAGGAGACACACTGACCAACGAGGATATCGTTTATCTTTTGTTTGTTTGTTTGTTTTTGGAAATCTCTTGGCTGGTCTTCCTCTCTGTGGCTTAAATGTTGCATGCTGCATGCTGTAGCTCTAAGTACTGAATATCCAAGCGAGGTCTATAGTCGGCCAATTCTACTGAGATTTAGGGCTGATGGAAGGTGTGAGGCAAACAAAGGTTTCATTCGTTGTTCCTTTGAAACAGGAATAATACTGAACCAGGGGTCAACTTGATGTATATTGTTGATTCGGGAGATATATTATTGTCTCTCCTTGGGCTCAGGTTAGTTACGTTACAGAGAGAAAAAGAAACAGTGCCAGGGTGGTTAGGCTAGGTCAGAGGTTCCTACTGGGGTGATTGTGTCCCCAGGGGACATTTGGTAATACCTGGAGACATTTTTGATCGTCACAGTACAAAGGAGGTTGGTATGGGATTAGTGGGGTAGAGGCCAGAGATGCTGCTCAAGATCCTACAATGCACAGAACAGTTCTCACAATGTGCAACTAACTGGTCCCACATATTGGTAGTGCTGAGGTTGAGGAACTCTGAGATACATGAGTGTGAAACATTTCCTCCTGCTGTACTCTAAAATCACAGCTACTCTACCTAAAACTTAGCAGGTCCATGTAAACTTTGCTTACTCGACCATACTCAAGTATTAACCATTGTTCTTCAAACACCAATAGAGGGCCTGCAGGTGGAGTGGTGGTGAAGGTGCTGGACACTTCTACATGGCCAGCCACGGTTCAAGTCCTAGACCTGGTGACTTGCTTTCTCATTTTCCTTCTCTCTGTGTGTCTGTCTTTCTCTGGTCAAATGAAAATAAATGAGTGAATAAATAAAATTAAATAAATAATTCTTTAAAAAATTCTGTAGGACGTTAATCCTAGACTTGGAGTTAAATGCTTGGTTGCTCCTCCTCACCATCTTCCCACCATTACTCCTTTGCCCTGAACAATCCATTTCCTACGAAATGCACACCCTCAGACCATACGACACCGTTTTCTACTTCTCTTTGTGGAGTTTTCTATGAATTCCTAGCTCTTCTTGTAGTCATCGAAGAGTTACATGGCTAGCCGACTTTCTTCTTCATCTTCATTCCTGGGGTCTCTCTCGGCAAGTTCAAATCCACCTGAATGATTCTCTAACACTCTGACTTTTCCATGTGCAGACATTTATATCTTACAGACTTTTCTATGCACCTATGTAGGTCCTCTATTTGCTTGGTAATTCTTTAAACTTGCCATCACCACTAAGTCTGTCATCACCATCCTCTGGCCTCCGAGATGTCCACCCTGGCACCCTACTTACTGTGTCACTCTCTGTAACCACCTTTCCTTCCCAACCGCTGTATGCTGACAAGTGTGTACCCTGACTTCTACCACCTGGCTTAGAGTTCACAGCACAACACTCTCAGGACTTGTTTGCATGCACCCTCAGTGCTCCTGGCAAAATCCCAACTCTTCTTAACCCATGTTGGCTCTACTCTACCCCCATTATCTAAGCAGAAGAATAACTGCTTCAATTTATGCCCAGAGCTCTTGAGAGAGCACTTGATTTCCTGCTTGTGAGATGTTCACTTCATGCCTTCCTGTCTTCTAAATGACTACATCCTTCTTCAGCCTCACTTCAGCTGGTGATAGACTTTTTTGTTTGACAGGAAAACAGAAGAGATTAAAATAGAGTTAGTGCGTCACTTGCACCTGTATCTGCACACTGCTCTTTCTTTTGTGTTTTGTTGCATTTTAGTTTGCTACAGGGCCCATGTGCTTGCCAGAGAGAGAGAGAGACAGAGAGAGAGAGAGAAAGAGGGAAAGTGAAATTATCCCCTAGGGGAAATGGCCACACCACAGTCTTTTCTCTTCTATTCTCCTCTTGGGATTTTCGGCACCCACACACTTAAGCTACTGGGTCTTCGGCCCCAGTCTTGAAGAAGACATGTGAAATCTAGGCTTCATAATCCCCATGTCACCTGCTGTCCACCTTCCTGTTGCTGATGAGCTCTCTCTGCTCCGCTCTCAGGAGAGAGAGGGTGGGTCCCATCTTCTCTCACCTCCTTAGACGCTGATGCTGTAAGCTCTCTTTCCACATCATTCATTTCCCTTTGGTTCCATATGCATCGTTCTCCCGTACAGAGTTCAAACACTCTGCACTGTCTCCCACATACCCAGTGTGAGTTTTAAGCCACCAGGTCCAGGACTTGAACCATGGTGGACTACATGGGAGTCCAGCAATGTAACCATTATGCCATCTGCTTGTCCCTTATATCAACTGCTTTTGAGCATAAGATTGATACTAGGGATTGGCCATTTGATTGGTCCATGTGGAATTCACTGGTGCATGTGGTAAGGACAAAAGAGGTGGATTGGTCTAGAGAACTGTCTGTACGTAGTTTCACTGTGAAAAAGAAGAGAGGAATTAAGGCAGTAGCCAGCATGTGTGAGGTACATTCAAGGTACCAGCAGTTGTCCTAATGTCTATGTCGCTGGACTCCCATGTAGTCAACCATGGTTCAAGCCCCAGACCTGGTGGCTTAAACTCACGCCGGGTGCGTGTGCGTGCATGCCCAAGATCCCGAGAGGGAAATGGAGGAGAAGGGATTGTGGCATGGCCATCCCCCTAGGGGGTAATTTCTTGCTTTCTGTCTCTCTTTCTCTCTCTGTCTTTCTGACGAGGGTACATGCCCTATAGCAAAAACCTCTCCCCCACCCCCCAAAAAAAATATATACATTCAAATCAGGTCACTACCTCTCCCTTTTAAAAAGGCTAATCTATTTATTTGTTCAGAGAGAAAAAAAGACAGTCAGACAGACAGACGGACCTCCCGCCAAGTGTCTTTACTTTGTAAACCACTTGGAGCCTCAGCAGTCAGGATCGTGGGCACACGTGCGCTGGTGTGCACAGGGGGACTGTGGGACATGGGCCCTTCCACAAGGATCCTGTACTCTGAGTACTGAGTTACTGCTGTGCCACTGAAGCTGGCCCAAATCAGGTCACTCCTTTTTTTGTTTTTCTTTGAATTTATTTCTTTAATGAGCAGGAGAGAGAGAGAAAGAGAGACAACACCCCCAGTAGAGTCTGAAGCTCTGGTCCACCCTCTACCTCAGTCAACCCTGGATCATGGGCACATGCGTGCTTCGTGTATGCAGGGAGACCTCAGGACAGGAACCTGGGGCCTTCCCACGTGGACCTGCTTTGCAGAGCGTCATGCCTTACTGCTACGCTATGGCCTGGCCCCTAGGTCACTCCTCTGATGAGAGCCCTCTGAGGGTTCTTTAGAAGCCTCAGAATTAAATGCAGGTACAGCATCTGAGTAACTCAGGCTTCCACACCCACCCCTTGCTGCTCTGTTCACAGCAGCCCACGCCCTTCATGGAGCTCCCTCAGCAGTCTCTATCCTCAGACCCTTCCCCTTACTGCTCCCTTTGCCTGGGAGCTTCTCCCTGCCACCCTGCTCGCTGTCTTTCTATGCACTCCATTGTATCTTGTAGAACTTTACTACATTCCAGTCTGTCCAGGGAGGCCTTGCTGAGCCCTGCAACAGAGAGAGTATTCTCCATCCTCCTTTCATCTGGCTTTGTTTTCTTTTTCTTTTTTTTCTTTAGAGAGGTTTTTTTGGTATAGGGCATGTGCGCTCGCCAGACAGAGAGAGACATAGAGACAGAAAGTGAGAAATCACCCCCCAGGGGGGATGGCCACGCTGCAATCCCTTCTCCTCCATTCTCCTCTTGAG
>NW_006159552.1:1427695-1431164 GCF_000334495.1 Tupaia belangeri chinensis
TGGGTCCCATCTTCTCTCACCTCCTTAGACGCTGATGCTGTAAGCTCTCTTTCCACATCATTCATTTCCCTTTGGTTCCATATGCATCGTTCTCCCGTACAGAGTTCAAACACTCTGCACTGTCTCCCACATACCCAGTGTGAGTTTTAAGCCACCAGGTCCAGGACTTGAACCATGGTGGACTACATGGGAGTCCAGCAATGTAACCATTATGCCATCTGCTTGTCCCTTATATCAACTGCTTTTGAGCATAAGATTGATACTAGGGATTGGCCATTTGATTGGTCCATGTGGAATTCACTGGTGCATGTGGTAAGGACAAAAGAGGTGGATTGGTCTAGAGAACTGTCTGTACGTAGTTTCACTGTGAAAAAGAAGAGAGGAATTAAGGCAGTAGCCAGCATGTGTGAGGTACATTCAAGGTACCAGCAGTTGTCCTAATGTCTATGTCGCTGGACTCCCATGTAGTCAACCATGGTTCAAGCCCCAGACCTGGTGGCTTAAACTCACGCCGGGTGCGTGTGCGTGCATGCCCAAGATCCCGAGAGGGAAATGGAGGAGAAGGGATTGTGGCATGGCCATCCCCCTAGGGGGTAATTTCTTGCTTTCTGTCTCTCTTTCTCTCTCTGTCTTTCTGACGAGGGTACATGCCCTATAGCAAAAACCTCCCCCCCAAAAAAAATATATATACATTCAAATCAGGTCACTACCTCTCCCTTTTAAAAAAGCTAATCTATTTATTTGTTCAGAGAGAAAAAAAGACAGTCAGACAGACAGACGGACCTCCCGCCAAGTGTCTTTACTTTGTAAACCACTTGGAGCCTCAGCAGTCAGGATCGTGGGCACACGTGCGCTGGTGTGCACAGGGGGACTGTGGGACATGGGACCTTCCACAAGGATCCTGTACTCTGAGTACTGAGTTACTGCTGTGCCACTGAAGCTGGCCCAAATCAGGTCACTCCTTTTTTTGTTTTTCTTTGAATTTATTTCTTTAATGAGCAGGAGAGAGAGAGAAAGAGAGACAACACCCCCAGTAGAGTCTGAAGCTCTGGTCCACCCTCTACCTCAGTCAACCCTGGATCATGGGCACATGCGTGCTTCGTGTATGCAGGGAGACCTCAGGACAGGAACCTGGGGCCTTCCCACGTGGACCTGCTTTGCAGAGCGTCATGCCTTACTGCTACGCTATGGCCTGGCCCCTAGGTCACTCCTCTGATGAGAGCCCTCTGAGGGTTCTTTAGAAGCCTCAGAATTAAATGCAGGTACAGCATCTGAGTAACTCAGGCTTCCACACCCACCCCTTGCTGCTCTGTTCACAGCAGCCCACGCCCTTCATGGAGCTCCCTCAGCAGTCTCTATCCTCAGACCCTTCCCCTTACTGCTCCCTTTGCCTGGGAGCTTCTCCCTGCCACCCTGCTTGCTGTCTTTCTATGCACTCCATTGTATCTTGTAGAACTTTACTACATTCCAGCCTGTCCAGGGAGGCCTTGCTGAGCCCTGCAACAGAGAGAGTATTCTCCATCCTCCTTTCATCTGGCTTTGTTTTCTTTTTTTTCTTTAGAGAGGTTTTTTTGGTATAGGGCATGTGCGCTCGCCAGACAGAGAGAGACATAGAGACAGAAAGTGAGAAATCACCCCCCAGGGGGGATGGCCACGCTGCAATCCCTTCTCCTCCATTCTCCTCTTGAGATCTTGGACACGCATGCAAACGTGACCAGCATGAGTTTTAAGCCACTGGGTCCGGGACCTGAACTGCAGTCAACTATGTGGGAGTCCAGTGACATAGCCATTACACCAACTGCTGGTTCCCTGGCTTTGTTTTCTGCATAGCCTTGGCTACTACCTGCCATTGCTTCTCATATTTATTTATTTTCTTGTTTATTCTGTTTTCCTCATTAGAACACCAGGTTCACGGGGCAGGGACTTGATCTCTTTGATTCACAACATCTCCCTGGAGCACTGACAGAAACAGAATGGATGCTCGTTGGTTACCTACAGGTTCTAGAATTTTGGTCCTTTCTCCTGAGATGTGCAGAGAAAAACTGAGCCAATGGCTTTGGTTCCAACCTTCCTGAGAGGGATTCTCTCATAGAGATGCTGGGGACCAACCTTAAAAGCAGGTGGAATTGGGGCTGGCTTTTTAGCACAGTAATTAGAAGCTGGATTCCATATGGCCAGCCAGAGTTCAGATCCATCTCCTGTTGGCTTGAAAAAACAAGCTGGGTGTGCACACTTGCCCAGGATCCTAATACATTGGAGAACTGGAAGAAAAAGGAAATTGTGGCATGACCAGCCCCCACTGGGGGCTCTCTCTCTATCTCTCTCTCTCTAGTGTGCATATGCACCCTCTGACATAAAACGGTTCATGGAAAAATGGAATCACAGTACAAGGGTTTGGGTTTTTTTGAGAATGATTTATTTTATTTACCATTATTATTATTCTTTTTATTATTTTAATTTGACCAACGAGAGACAGAGAGCGAAAAAGAGGGAAAGGGAGCAAGCAAGCCACGAGGTCCAGGACTTGAACCACAGTCAGCCATGTGAGAGTCCAGCACCCTTAACCACCACACCACTTGCCAGCCCTGAGGTTATTATTATTATTTTTTTAAAGTAGATGTCATAGGTGACTTTCAGGAATTCTTTTCCTCTAGAATATTTAGGAGACAGGTAGCTTGGAGTCTTGGGACACTGGCCTGAGATCTTGGCGGCTTCGATGCTTCTCGGTTGCTTTCTCTGCTGAGCTGTGAGATACTGGGCCATTGCTTTCATCTCTCTGTACCTCGGTATCACAAAAAATCACATTAGATCATCTCTAAGGTTCCCTAAAGCTCAAAATCTGTGTTCTTTATCTGCAGATTTGTTCTTCTTAAAATGCAAATCCCTTTAGGACAGACAACAATGAAAACTTTGTTGACAGATCATGGTGAGATTTCTGTTGGGTTCCTCTCTAATGCAGGTATTTTAAAAAGAATTATTTATTTTAATTTTTATTTATTCATTCATTCATTTATTTTAACTTGACCAGAGAGAGACAGAGAGAGAGAGGAAAAGTGAGAAAGCAAGCCACCAGCTCCAGGACTTGAACCGTGGTCAGTCATGTGGAAGTGTTCAGCATCTTAACCACACAACCCAGTGGCTCCTCTAAAGCAGGTTTGGACAAGGGAAAGGAACAAGTGTGGACCAGCTTAGATGTTTCAAGTCAGAAAAGGAGAGAGTGTTAAGGTGTAGAGGATAAGGGAGTAAAAAAGAAGAGGGCAGAGTACTAAATCAGGCTTCAGAAAGTTCAAGGTCTTGCCAACCGTCTGAAGTAGGTGTTTTGCTGTTTCTCAGTCAGATGAAAAGGTGTGTGTTCAGAAGTAAGTGTGCCAAATGGGAGTGGGCGTGATTTCCTCACCATTTTTGCAATGGCTTATTCATGTCGTTGGTTCAGACCTTGCTCACACTGACCTTTCGCTGCTGCACCAGG
>NW_006159552.1:1431178-1435339 GCF_000334495.1 Tupaia belangeri chinensis
GAACCAGGGCAGAAGTTTGCTTTGGGATTATCCATGAAGAAAGACTTTACCAAGCAAACCGTTAGTGAAAACAAATCCCAAGTAGACTCTTTAAACTACTTAAAAGAGTAGGCTGTTCTAAAGGCGTGGGAATAATGTTTCACAACAGTTGTATAGGCTCTCGATACATTAGTACATTCTAGAATCTTCAAGATGTGCTGTCTGACTATGGAAGTCTGTTCCCCTCCAAACACCTACTAACAGGTCTAGTTTTCCCTGACATAATTTGGGAAATGCGGCCTTGGCCTCACAATAATTTATGAAGTGTTCAGAACATTCATTACAACACCTCTACTGCATAGGCCTACCTCATACAGCACTGATAGAATTGACCTAGTTCAAGTCAATGCATTCTCTTGAACCTAGAAAGTCTTATCGTTCGGTATAGTTGTAAGTTCAGCATGTTCCTTTCTGTCCTTCCCTAGCTGCCCTTTCTTTAATAATTGTTTTGTGTTAAGGACTTTGAATCGATTGGTGAGGAGAGTCGAGTTGAAAAACCATAACTTATTTCTGTGTTCATTAGTGTCAGAAGTCTAAAAGTTTAAATCCAGTGTGATTTGCAGATTTTGCAGTTTTTTTCTTTTCTATTTTTCACTTTTTTTTCTTTTTAATACCATTTTCTTTTTCTTTCTTTCTGTCTTTTTTTTTTTTTTTTTTTTTAGAGGTTTTTTTCTTTAGGATGGATGCTTTCTCCAGAAGACAGAAAGCAAGAAATCATTCCCCAGGGGAAATGGCCATGCCACAATCCCTTCTCCTCCATTCTCCTCTCGGGATCTTGGGCACGCACGCACACATGCTCAGTGTGACTTTAAGCCACCAGGTTCGGGACTTGAACTGTGGTTGACTACATGGGGATCCAGTGACATAGCCATTATGGCAACTGCTGGTCCCGGAACCATTTTCTATATGGTAGATTACTGCCAAACACCCAGTATCAGTATAATCACAAAGATCGATCTCAGAGCAATCACTGGTTGTCCCTTTAACAAAAGTTGTTTGGTAATTTTGAAAGTGTTATGACAATTTGAATACAGTGGAGAACGCCATTTATGTTTTCATTAGTCAGCTGAGAAAAAAAAGAAAAGGTCATTCTATATTTTGGAAGTCACTGTCATTTGATATTCAAACCCCAAAGAGGACAAACTTGGGTGGAAGGAAATAAAATGCCTTGTGGTTTTAGTGGATTATTCAGTGGTGATGCCATCAGATACAATGATATCCAGAGGTCTGATATTGGTATCACCATGGTTTTTTATGTAACTGATTCTGGTAGCATTTCTTCTTATGAAAGCCATGCTCTCAGAAGGCTCTCTCTGCAAAATGGAAAGCTATCAGGCTCTCTCTCTTTCTTTCTTTCTTTTTTTTTTTAAAGAGGTTTTTGCTATAAGGTGCTTGTGCTCGCCAGACAGACAGAGAGAGACGGAGAGAGAAAGCGAGAAATCACCCCCCAGGGGGGATGGCCATGCTGCAATCCCTACTCCTCCATTCTTTTCTCGCGATCTTGGACACGCACACATATGGACCCGGCGTGAGTTTAAACCACCGGGTCTGGGACTCAAACTGCAGTTGACTACATGGGAGTCCAGCGTCATAGCCATTATGCAAACTGCTGGTCCTAACTACCAGGCTCTTTAGAGGGAAAGTAACAAAGTAATACTACTCCTTCTGCCTTGGGGCTGTTCTGGTGAGGTAGGCCTCTGAATTGCCTGATATCTAGGTTCAAAATAGGCCATGGAGAGCTGAGATGTCTCTGCTGAGCTCCACAGTTGGTCTCCCGTCCCACCCTCTTAATGTTCTGTGTGACAGCCAGGGTGCTTGGGATTTTTAGTACTTGGAGCCCTGCCTTTTTGTATTTCTACAGCTACTGCAGGTGCTTTGTAGGCTAGAGGTTGGGGAAGCAGTGCCTGGAATCTCAAATCTCTAGTCTGGCCTTCACCAGAACACTTAGGGACCAGAAAGCTTGGTTTCATCTCTATTACTGGAGTTAAGCAAGGGAAACCAGCTCATTCTTACTCTGCTGACAAGAGAAATGAAGAGTTTTAAAAAGTACTTCTTGGGACCAGCAGTTAGCGTCATGGCTATGTTGCTTGACTCCCATGTAGTCGACCAAGGTTCACGTCCCAGACCCGGTGGCTTAAACTCACGCCGGGTGTGTTTGCGTGCGTACTCAAGATCCCAAGAGGAGCATGAAGGAGAAGGGATTGCGGCGTGGCCATCCCCCTGGGGGGTGATTTCTCGTTTCTGTCTCTCTGTCTCTCTCTGTCTGTCTGGTGAGTGCACATGCCCTAAAAAAAAAAAAAAAAAAAAAGAAAAGAAAAGAAAAGAAAAGAAAAGAAAAGAAAATGAATTTTATTCTGAAAATGATCCAAAGCAAACAACAAAAAGAACAAGATGTATTATTATTATTAACAATGAAATCTCTAAAGATACCTCTGAAAAAAAGAAAATTAACGAACAATGATTCTGGTCCTAGTTCTTTTTAAAATCAAAGGTAGGGACCAGCAGATCATATAATGGTTATGTCTCTGGACTCCCACATGGTCAACCAGTTTGTGTCCCAGATCCCAGCGGCTTAAAACTGACTCCAGGCACATGTGTGTGCGTGCCCAAAATCCCAAGAGGAAAATGGAGGAGGAGGGATTGCAGCGCGGCCATCCCTTCTGGGGGTGGGATGAGGAGGGCGATTTCTTACACGCACCCCATAGCAAAAATCTCTTTCCTACTCCCCTGTCCAATAAAAAAAAAAAAATCAGAGTTAAAGGAATATCTTACGCAATTCACTTTGCCAATTTTGATCTCAGATTGTTTGATCATGTATAAATTGGGGGTGATGGTTGAAATTTAATTGCGAAGGCCTTGTTTTGCTCTCAGAATTGATTCCATATTCTCAAGAGTCTTCTTTTCACTCTGTCTTTGAACATTTTAGCACATGGACTCATGTTTTAGTCATACATAAAACCACAAACTTTAAGACAGGCTATATATTTATAAAGAAAATAAATTTAACATTCCATCCTTTTTTTTTTTTTGGAACAAGGTGGGTACAGATGAACAGATTGATACCAAGTTTTACTTCAAGTAAGTAGGATAAATTTGGATGATGATGATTCTCGCCCCAGATTTCTGGGTTTTGGTAAGAATGTGAAAATACATTTGCAATTACAGTGGTAGGATTTTGGTTTCCTGACTGTAACAAGTTTCACAAAGGATGTTTATGTAGTCGAACTTGAGGACAGGCCTTGCCAAAGCAGCAAACCAGTTACTCCGCTCTCCTTATCACCAATAGGCATTGTTAACTCTAAATTGCATCACCTTTCTTTTATGTAGATTATCAGTCATTGGAACTATTTCAGGTCAGAGTTACCATTTTCCCCTTTGGCATAAAAACAAATGTACTAAGCTAATATATCACTCTTGCTTTGAAAACCTAGGCATTGATCGGTAAGTTCATTCCAAACATCTTGTGTAAGTTTCCCCTGGAAGCTGTTACATCTAATCTGAATAGGAAAATAGTAATAGGAACAACTTTTACAGATGTTAATATAATGCACACTGAGATAGCTTTCTTTGGTGCTCTCCAGTTAGCACTTTTTTATTTTTTTCAGTTGGAAATAGATTAAAAAGATACTGGTGGTTTCAGGCAGATTAGGAAATAAATGTAGTTATTTGGTTCTTCTTGGTTAATGACTTGATAAAATTTTCTTGTGAATTCAACATTTTAATGGGCTATAACCATTCATAACCATTCTTTTGCCTCTTTTCTTTCTTTCTTTCTTTCTTTCTTTCTTTCTTTCTTTCTTTCTTTCTTTCTTTCTTTCTTTTTTTGAGAGTTTTTTCCCTAGGGCACATGTGCTTGCCTGAGAGACAGAGAGACAGAAAGTGAGAAATCAACCCCAGGGAGGATGGCCACACCACAATCCATTCTCCTCCATTCTCCTCTCAGGATCTTGGACACGCACACACATGCACCCAGCGTGAGTTTAAGCCACCAGGTCTGGGACTCGAACTGTGGTCGACTACATGGGAGTCCAGCGATGTAGCCACTATGCCATCTGCTGGTCCCATCTTTTTCTTTTCTTTCTCTCTTTCTTTCTTTCTTTCTTTCTTTCTTTCTCTTTCTTT
>NW_006159552.1:1435356-1443932 GCF_000334495.1 Tupaia belangeri chinensis
TTTTCTTTCTTTCTTTCTTTCTTTCTCTCTCTCTCTCTCTTTCTTTCTTTCTTTCTTTCTTCTTTCTTTCTTTCATTTTTGGTTTTCTATCAATAAAGGAAGAATAATTGATTCTACTGAGATTGCCTTTTCTTTATCCGTGCCTTCCCCTGCCCTGCCACCACACTTTTTTTAGAACACATTTACATAGCTCTCCTTTTACAGAAAAAAATGTTTTTGCTTCACCAGCCCATGCGATATCCACCAAATTTGTTTTTAGTGTCTGCGTTTGTCAGCCAACAAGTGTTCTAGTTACTGTGTCTTCAGTTTGTTTTACCATCTATTCCTTAATTTTCTGATCTGTTGCACGTGTGAAAGCTGCTAGTTATTTTTTCAAAGCGTGATGATTTATTTTTTGTGTGAATCCCCTGTAGCTCTTAATTTCTGAAGACCACACTTTTATTCTTTAGACTACCCTCCCTGAGCCCACCAACAATTCTTGGTCTTTCTATCTTTTTTACCAAGTCCTTCTCTCAGCTCTTCCCTGGGGATGCTCTTCAAAGCCCAGTATCCTGTCAAGATTACCACTGTTGTGTTATTGTTTTCTTGCTCAAAGTACACAATCCTTGTCTCATGATTGAGTTATGACTTTAAAGCTGAACTATGCATGTCTAGATTCCTTCTGTTTCCAGCCCTGTTTTGGACTGCTTTCCAAGTATCTTTGCAACATTTTCTTAGCTATTGGGTTATTGGAGAAGTCATGAAGTATTTTTCTATGCAAAAATGCATCATGACTTCTCCGACGACCCAATATTTTGATATAAACCGTAAATGATTGTTAATTATCGTTACCCTGTTGGGCTATAAAACTTTCCTTCTATATAACTGTAATTTTGTATCTGTTAACCAACATCTCCCTTTCTCTCTTCTTTCCTAGTTACTATTTTACTCTCTGCTTCTATGAGGACAACGTTTTTAGTTTTCCCATTTAAGTGAAAACATGTAGTTTTACTCTTTCTGTGTCTGGCTTATTTCGCTTAGCATATGTCTTCATAGTTCTTGCACATTGCTTTCAACTATGGGGTTTCATTCTCTTTGATTGCTGAATAGTATCACAATGGTTGTTCCCACCAGATTATACAAGGAACTCAACTCGACAGCAAGAAATCCCTAAATATAGGTTGGCTCTATAACACAGAGGTAATGTGTTACTTAAGAGAGGCTGATCTCACATAGTGACCATGGTTTGGGCCTCCAGCCCAGTGAGCCTAAAACATGCTGGGCACATGCAGAGTGCTGAGGGTCCATGGGTTGGAGGACTGCAGGATGGGGCTTGCAGCCTTATCAGACTTTGTGGGGGTGCTCATTTTGCTCTCTCTCCTTACTCTCATGTGCACACTTTCTACCATGAATAAAAAAGAAAAAAAAAAGAAAAAAAATAAACCCCTGAGCAATCTGATTTAAAAATAGGCAAATGATCAATAAACATTTTTCAAAAGAAGACATTCAAATAGCCAACTGGTATATGAAAAAATGCTCAACATCACTGATCATCAATGAAAAGCAAATCAAAACTACAATGAGATACCAGCTAGAATGGACATTATTAAACACACATACACACAAAGACAAATTTTGGTGACGGTGTGGAGAAAGGGGAACTCTTGCACACTGTTGGTGGAGATGTTGGTATAGCCATTAGGGAAAACACTATGGAGGTTCCTCATAAAACGAAAACTAGGGACCAACAGTTAGCGTAATGGCTATGTCGCTGGACTCCCATGTATTCAACTGCAGTTTGAGTCCTGGACCCAGTGGCTTAAACTCAGTGTGGGCACATGTGTGTGCATCCCCAAGATCCTGAGAGGAGAATGGAGGAGAAGGGATTGCAGTGTGGCCATTGCCCTTCGGGTGTGCTTTCTCATTTTCTGTCTCTCTGTCTCTCTCTGTCTTTCTGGCGAGCCCATGAGCCCTATAGCAAAAACCTCCCCCCCCCCAAACAAACAAACAAAACAAAACAAAACAAAAACAAAACCCTAAAACTAGAACTTCCATATGATCCAGCACTCCCACTAAGGGGTATACACCCAAAGGAAAGGAAATCAGCACTTCTATGTTTATTGTACCCCTATTAAAATAACCAAGATATGAAGTCTTTTATATTTTTTCTCTCTTCTCATCTAACTACATCTGGGATGATGGCAATGCCTTGCTATCTTCATAAACTTTCACATTAGTGCTCCATATGACTGATAAGTGATTCCTTAATATGACTCTTGTTATCTCCTTAGCAGGACGTATCATTAAGTCCTCTTAAGTGAAAGAGTCAGACTTTGAAAGATACACACTGTATATCCCCATTTAATATGTACCAAATGTCTGCACTCTCTGGTAGAAATGGAAAGACGTGAAGAAATGATAGTAGAGACCATAAGTATAGATACCACAGACTATAACAGAGGAGAGTGGGTAGGAGAGGGGATGTAGCAGAGGGTGGGTCAGAGGGGCAAAGAGAAGAAACATTTAGCAAACAAAAGAATGTAAAGTTCTCTGTTGAAAAAAAAAAGTTCTGTAATTTTTGCTTTATAAAAATGAGAAAGTAAAGTTATGGAAAAAAGAAGGGCGTATCCAGTGTGAATGATTAACCAGAAACTGCATGACCATGCCATCCAAGACTGAAAGGGTAACTGAAATGCTTTGAATCAGTTTTTTGACTCAAAAGTAAGTTTTAGCATATTTTTTTGCTCTGTCTCTCTTTGCATCTATCTAGCCACCCACCCATCTACCTACACACTTGGAGACTGACCCTCCTGTATCTCTGTCTATCTCTTTCACGACTTCTGGATCTTACACTTTGGACTCATTCTTTGTTGTGGGGACTGTCCTGTGCATCACAGTTTGTTTAGCAGCATCCCGAGCCTCTACCGACTAGATGCCAGTAGCATCCACTCCTCACCTGTGGAGACCTAAAATGTCTTCATATATTGCCAAATACTCCCTGGAGGGCTAAATCTTCTTCCTTTTCTCCTTGCAGAGAATCACCACTCTATCCCACCCTTCACATTTTTCCATAAAATTATCTCATCCCCAACGTTGTTCCATAAACTTCACAAAGTTGTTAAAATATGTATCAGTTGATTCTAAAATACGTTATTAATATCTTTCCAAGGAAATATATGCTCTGTAGGTAACACTGCTCATCCTACATTTGTTACTCATACTGAATATTAAAAAAAATAAAAAAGAAGACCAGATGGAGGGATTGTATGGAGAAGCTGTTATCTGTAGTTTCTGGTTAGAGGATTTAACATATGAAGTGGCACCAAAGAGCTTTGCCCACTGGAAATGGAAAGCATCTTGTATATAAATACCTTGGTATTTCTATATAAACGTAGGTCCACCATTTCACTTGCTCCAAGAAGCACATCCTCTAAGATTTCACATTCTCATTTTCAAAATAAAGTAACTATACCTGCCTCGTAAGTTTCCTGTAAGTGCTTTGTGAGATACTGACAGAGCCCTGTGCAGAGTACTTGGCACCTTGTGACAACATGATGAAGGCGAACTCTCAGCTGGGAACAGATGCAGGGAGCTCGCTCTGGTTGATGTGGAGTAGGGGGTCTGGACCCACTTCCTAAGGCCCCCTCTTCACACTGAGGCCCTGCTGGCCCACTTGTGCATGCACCCAGCTACCAGCAACTCTTCCCGTTGTGTGGCTATACCCCTGGATACTCCTGTGCTGATGTCAGCCACTGAATGTGCTGCTATGAAGTTACCCATCACAGCTGAAGCAGGGAACTTGCTCAGGTGGGAGTATTCATATTTGTGCAACCTCAGGGTTCTTTAATGAAAATGGAACAACCTCCCTGGACTTGCGCTTTCTCAATGAAGGAAGTGGGACTTGGCACTGGAAGGTCATATTTTCCACTGAAATGATCTTTCTGCACATTGGCAATGATTCATTCATGCATTGGTCAATTAAAACATATTTCTTAAATCTGTTTTATAATCCGAACGAGGCTGGCTACTGCAAAGAGTACTCTTTAGTTTAATACCTAACCCTGTCTTCTTCAGGGAGGTTAGCAAGTAAGTCAAAAACAAGGGAGACTATGCTCAGTAATCACTGAGTTGAGGTCTGTGTCCTGTCATAGAAAGAACACAAATACTGGAATCAAGTCAGAGCTGCATTTGAGTTTCAGCTATGCAACTTTCATTTTTTTTGGAGAGGTTTTTGCTATAGGGCGCATGGGCTTGCCAGAATGTGATTCCCATGCCCCAATCCTTTCTTCTCTATTCTCCTCTCGGGATCTTGGGCACGCATGCACACATGCCCAGCATATTTAAGTCACCAGGTCTGGGACTCGAACCACAGTTAACTACATGGGAGTCCAGCGACATAGCCATTAGGCCAACTGCTGGTCCCCAGCTGTGCCTCTTTCTAGTTCTTTATTTGGATGCTGATATTTCTCTGTTAGCAGAGATTAAGGAAAGTTACATTACAAACAGTTGAGCACAGTGTAACATTTGTTCATTGTAAATAATTTCAATAAAAATATTTCTCTCTGTAACGACATCAGGCAAAAATGGTTGGGTAAATTTTCATCCAGTGTAATGAATATGTTTGGAATGTCTGAATTAAAATATGGGTCAGGCCAACTTGTGACTGTGACTTGTGGTGGTAGATGTGACTTGACCTACTTTACCTGTAAGGGGCAGACATGTGTCTCGTATCTCAATTCTAATGACAGTATTAAGTCATGGTCCCTGATTCTGAATCCGTCTCTAGAACTTTCCTAGGGCCCGGGCAGTTTTAGGAGTAGGGCTTTACTCTTACTAGTCATCCTTGCAAGTGTGAGACTCTTAGCCCTGAAGCTTCATCCCATCACCTGCCGTTGGACAGGTGAACACCTCTGCTTAAGGTAGCCTGTGCTTCTCCCCAGTCACCTCTCTGCAAACCCCTACAATGGGCTTGCTCCAAGTCCTGTCCATTGGAAAGTGTTCCCATCCTGCTTTGCAAGGCTATCACAACACCCTTATTGAAAACGTTTCATCAGAGAACATTATGTGTTGTAGATGTTCATTGATGTCCATTAGAAAAAAAAGTAAGTCCTACCCTTTCAACTAATTTCTTTTGAGGACAGATGGTAAAGTCAGGGACTTAAGTGCGAGGAACTAATAGTTTTACATGGGGGGAGATTGTGGTCTCGAGGCTGACCCTTCCAGATGGCTGGGGAAGATAAAGCGAGTACAGTTACTGATCAGAAACTAACATGGTGGTCTTAGTTTCAAATGTGCAAACATTCACAGTGTGAGAAAACCTGTCAGCTTTGGAGATACAGATGGAACAAGATGCAATGTGGAGATAGCGTGTTCGATACAGAGGCAGAGAGAAGCAGGTGGGTTTGACCGGGGTCAAGTCTGCAACAGCCAGGACAGATAATGGTCGGTTCAAAGGCAAGCCAAGATTTAGAGAAGTGGAACCGTTAATTAGTGACAAGGCTATGCAACTCATGTGTAAAACATTTTTAAAAAAATCTCCCTTGTGACTAGGACCATGAAACAAAACCCCAAGTTGCTATAAATATCATTTTCTGGTTAAGAAATCATATTTTCTGGAGAAACACCATGGATGAGTGTGTTGTTTCTTATTTTCATGTGTAATTTTCCTCCCCTCTTAGTCATGGCTGGAATAATCCCATCTAACAAGCCAATTACTGTAAATAGCACTATTGTTCTCCCGGCAGTAATTAATTTGGGTGGGAGCATCTCTAGGTAGCCAGTTTATATTTTAGAAAAATTACAAAAATATTTAAAACTTTTCATACAATAATAAATAACCATAATAAAATTGCCAACATCGGTTGAGTCCTAACTCTGCCAGACGTTATTTATATTGTCTCATTATATCTCAACTAGACCTAGAAGCCAACTCTGTCATTACCTCCAATTTATTGGCTAAGACCAAAATTCAGATCATTTGTTCAAGGTCACACAGACAGCAACATCGGTCAGTCTGCTTCCTAAACACAGGGTCTTAACTCTTTTTTTTTTTTCCTCTCTCTCTTTTTTTTTTTTGGAGAGGTTTTTGCTATAGGGCGCATGCCCTTGCCAGAAAGACAGAGAGATACAGAGAGACAGAAAGCAAGAAATCACCCCCAAGGAGGGATGGCCATGCCACAATCCCTTCTCCTCCATTCTCCTCTCAGGATCTTGGGCACACTCGCACATGTGCCCAGCGTGATTTTAAGCCACTGGGTCTGGGACTTGGACTGTGGTCGACTACGTGGGAGTCCAGCGACATAGCCATTACGCTAACTGCTGGTCCCGGGTCTTAACTCTTATACTTTGCAGAGTATGAGAATAAACAGCTTAACCATTCTGGTTTAGTTTTAGTTTCACTTTTATTTTCAGGGAAAAATATGACTGGCATTTGAGATACTTGTTTGAAATCACAAGCTTGTTCAGCCAAGGACAATTGGGACTGATATTACCTTGGTAAAGCAGCCGTTTATGCAGGGTTCCTAAGGCAGAGCCATCTCACTGTCAAGTGTCACAGTGACATGTCTAGTGGGGAGTCTCCCTGAGTGTAAAGAACTATTGCGAACAAATATGGTTTGCTGCCACCTGCTTCCCCAGGTAACGCACTAGTGTACAGCCTGCCTTTTCTATCGGTGGCCTCCTCATCCCAGGATTCAACCAACGGCATATTTAAAATGTTAAAATAACATGGGTCAGCAGGTGGCATGATGGTTGAGGTGCTGTACTTGTACTTGGCTGACCACAGTTCGAGTCTCATTGGGCATAGCTTGAAAATCATGCTGGGCACATGTGTGTGTGTGTGTGTGCCCCAGATCCCAAGAGGAGAACGGAGAAGAGATTGAGGCATGAGCAAACTCTATGAGAGGTGATTTCTCACTTTTTCTATCTCTTTCTTTCCATCTCTCTCTGTTTCTATGGCAAAAACACACTCTATAGCAAAAACATATATACATAAATGTACATTTTATGTGTATATATACAGACATATAAATCTGTAATATTAACTTATGTTAATGTTTATAAGCATTGATATAGATATAGATATAGGTATAGATGGATAAACATTTGGCTGCATCTGTACTGAACATGTATGGATTTCTTGCCATTGTTTTCTTTCCTACTCCTCTCCGTCCTTGTTTTTCAATCACCAGAGGGTGTACACACTGGCCAGAGATAGACAGACAGAAAGAGGGGGAGGGAGAAAGCATCCCCCGATCCCTCTCCCATTTCTCCATTCTGTTGGATGTTGCATTTGAGGCTGGGATACAAACTACAGTCAGCCATGTGGGATCCTTAACCACTAAGCCATGAGGCCAGCCCTCTTGTCATTATTTTCTAAACAATACACTATGACAACACTCTACAGAGCATTTGCATTGTGTTAGGTATAAATAGTTAGAGACTTTTGTTTTAAAGACAGCATCTCTCTGTCCAGATCTTCCTACTGCAGCCTGTCGGTTGGGACCACAGGCACACACCATCACACCTGGCTCTTTTTTAGACAGGATCTGCCTACGTTGCCCAGAACAGCATCAAACTCCTGATTTTCCTGCTGCAGTACCCTTAGTGGCTGGGGTAATAAGTGTATGCTACTGTGCCTTTAGATTGGACTGGGAATTGAACCCAGGCCTCTTATGGGGTCCTGCAATGTACCATTGTAGCTGGGCTAGTCTAGATATAATTAAGTATACAGGAGGATGTGCCTAGGGTTCATGCAAATACTATGTGTGTGTGTGTGTGTGTTTAATTTATTGTTTATAGAGATATTTTTGCTGTAGAGTGCATGCGTTCATGAGAGAGACAGAGAGGCAGAGAGGCAGAAAGTGATAAATCATTCCCTGGGGGAATGGCAACACTGCAATGCCTTCTCCTCCATTCTTTTAGGTGCAGTGACCCAGTGGGTGCCATTGGGAACAGTCACACCATCAGTTATGAAGCACCTGCTGGATGAGCTTTTCAAGATACACGGATCTGAGATGTCCCAGGTCAAGTTTGCTGTACAAGCCCCTTGGATGGAACCTTAGGGCTTGCAAATGCCCTCAAGGAGGCTTGATATTGCTGGCTCTCTGCCATCCTCCTGACTGATCCTGTTCTGATGACTTGGAGAATGTGGAAAGCAAATCTTGGTGTGCATGTTTCTGTTCCCTGACTGACATTTGGCTGGTTGCAATACTTTTCTTTAAGTCCTGTGGGTAGGAGCAGGTCTCTATTTTCTGGGGGCCCAAGATTAAGATAATTTCTCAGGCCTCTTTAAGAATAAGAACACAGAATTCTCTTTTGTTTGTTTGTTTGTTTATTTGTATTTATCCAAAGTAAAAGTATTTGAACACAGAATTCTCTTTTGTTTGTTCGTTTGTTTGTTTGTATTTATCCAAAATAAAAGTATTTGAATTACATAAGTGATAAATGATCATCACAGAAAAATAATCTTGCCTACTTTGAAGAATCATATTGTATACCATACTATAATTAAGTGTAGATAAGAAATTATAAAATAAAATATAATTAAAAGATACATCTCAGAAAACTAAAAAAAAAAAAAAAAAAAAAAAAAAAAA
>NW_006159552.1:1443999-1478619 GCF_000334495.1 Tupaia belangeri chinensis
GCTGAAACTCACGCCGGGCGCGTGTGCGTGCGTGCCCAAGATCTCGAGAGGAGAATGGAGGAGAAGGGATTACGGCGTGGCTATCCCCCCTGGGGGGGGTGATTTCTCGCTCTCTGTCTCTCTGTCTCTCTCTGTCTGGTGAGTAAAAACCTATTGTGAAAACCTCTCCAAAAAAAAAAAAAAAGAAAGAAAAAAGAAAAAGAAAACTAAAAAAAAAAAAAACCCAAAAAGAAAAAAATACTTTGAACAATATAGAAAATTGTAAGAAAATCAAAATCACCTGAAATTTTGCTACCCTGATCTAACAATGGTATGTGGATGGCCATATTATTTGCATCTCTTCATGTATGTAAGTATTATCCCCTCTTTTAATTTTGCCCTCATCTGTCACCTGTCCTTCTCCATCTCTGTCTCTCAATGTCTTTGTATAATTGTCTTCAAGTTCATATAACTGGAAGAATACTTAGCTAGCTACTCGCCCACACACATGAATGCATTTTATTTTTATTATGAAAAATAGAATCTTATTATATTTATTTGCTGCATTTTGCTTGTTTCATGATAGTAATCTTTTCTGCCTTTTAGAATAGATCTGATTGCTCTCCCCACCCCGACATTGAAATATGAAACATATTAAACATTCAGAAAGCGAAGCAAGCCAAACTATGAAAGAGAGGCATTGTATGTCCCTGCTCAACATATACAGAATGTCTGCACTCTGTGGCAGAAACTGAGGGATTAGAAGATATAATTGAGGCAACTGTAGCTACTAGAGACAGTATGGAGGAGTAATGGGAGGTGGAAGAAAGGTGATCAGGTGAAAGAGAAAGAAAAAAACATTGAAAAGTGATCTGTTGATGATAATTTATGTGGTGGTACCTTTGGCTTGACTAATATGCACTGATATGCACTGTATTCATCTTCTCTTCTCCTTTTCTCTCTCTCTCTCTTTTAAAGAATTATTTTATTGGACTTTATTTATTTATTTAATTTATTGATTTCAACTTGACCAGGGAGGGGGGAGAGAGAGAGAGAGAGAGAGAGAGAAAGCTGCCAGGTCTGGGACTTGAACTGCGGTCGACCATGTGGGAGGCCAGAACTCTTAATCACCATGCCACCTGCCAGTTCCATCTTTCTCTCTCTTTCTTCTTTTCCTTTCTTTCTTTCTCCTTCCTTTCTTCCATTTCCTCTCTCCTTTTCGCCTTCCCTCTTTCTCTTATTTCTTCTTTCTTTTCTTTTCTTTGTTCAAAGATCCATCTATATCTATCTATTTTCTAGGATATATAGTCTTCAAAAATGCACTCTGAATTATTATTATTATTGTTAATTTATATTTTAACACTTAAATTTTTACTTCATTCAATGTTAGTTTTAAGTGTAGTGTGGGGTGGTGCCCGCTTCTCTTCTCTGCCAGATGGAATCAGCCTCTAATAGAAATACCAATGTCATTCTTAAACTCTCGTATAAACTGAGATCTGTCTCTGATTCTCTTTTGTTTCATTAACCTGTTTGTCTATCTCTATGCCCAAATCATTTTAACATAGAGTTTTTCATATTACGTCTTAGTAACTGGTAAGACAAATCTCTTTCCCCAACTCACCATGTACTTGAAACCTTTTCTTCTTGTTACCTTTGGGCAGTTTTTTTTTTAGGAATTTTTTTTTTTTGAGAGATTTTCACTGTAGGGCACGTGCGCTCGCCAGACAGACAGAGAGAGACATAGAGACAGAAAGCGAGAAATCACCCCCCAGGGGGGATGGTCACGCCACAATCCCTTCTCCTCCATTCTCCTCTCGGGATCTTGGGCACGCACGCACATGCCCCTGGCGTGAGTTTTAAGCCACCGGGTCCGGGACACGAACCGTGGTCGACTACGTGGGAGTCCAGCGACATAGCCATTATGCCAACTGCTGGTTCCCTGAATTATTTTTTATTTAATTTTATTTATTCATTCATTTATTTTAATTTGACTAGAGAAAGAGACAGACAGAGAGAGAGAGAGAGAGAGAGAGAGAAAGAGAGAAAGTAGGCCATCAAGTCCATGACTCTTAACTGTGGTCAGCCATGTGGGAGTGTCCAGCACCTTAACCACTATGCCACCTTCTGGTCTTCATAGGCAGTTATTTTTCCATATGAACTTTAAGATAACTTTCTTTCTTTCTTTCTTTCTTTCTTTCTTTCTTTTTTCTTTTTTTTTTTTTTGAGAGGCTTTTTTGCTATAGGGCACGTGTGCTTGCCAGAAAGACAGAGAGGCACAGAGAGACAGAAAGCGAGAAATCACCTCCCAGGGGGGATGACCATGCTGCAATCCCTTCTCCATTCTCCTCTCGGGATCTTGGGCATGCATGCACACACGCTTGGCATGAATTTAAGCCACTAGGTCCAGGACTTGAACCGCTGTTGGCTACATGGGAGTTCAGCGACATAGCCATTACGCTAACTGCTGGGCCCATGCTATTACAACTTTTTATTCAAGAATATATTTTTTATTTGTGCAGAACGTGTTTTATGTTCTTTGATAAAAATCTTAGTTTTCTTTACATAGCCTGAACATTTCTGACTGCATTTTTATCCTATTTTACTTTTGTATTCCCTCTTAGAAATTAAACATTTCCCCAATAGCCATTTTTACTTGTTTAACATCAGTATAGAAAAGGTTATTGATTTTTGCACATTTATTTTATTACGTAAGTGCCTTACCAAATTATTTGGTTAATGCTAATGGTATTTTTCCCTCCCAGTGTCTTGAAATTTACATGTGTAGAATCATATCTATTCTTTTGAAAGTTTCATTTATTAGTCGTTTATTCAAATTTTTTAACAAGTTTTATTTATAAATGGTATTAGTCTATTGGTAGGCCAAGTGGGTTTTTTGGTATGAGATTAATTTTCTCAAGTATTTTATTAAGTATGTATTAATCCTAACTTTAGAGAATGAATTAGGGACATTCCCATCTTTTTACATGTCATAAAGAAATGTACATTATATTCAAATTAACTGTAAAGAAATATTAGATAGGAAGGACTCAGCTTTGAAGTCAGCTAGCCTTGGTACCCTTCTCAGTGACAGGTCTTTAATTATGCTTCTATATTAGTGATAGATTCAAAGGTTTTCTTGTTCACGAAAAATGTTTGGCACTGTGCAATTGCTATAGAACCGTAGGTTTCAACTTCATTGCCACAGCGTTACAAATACATCTGTTTTATTTATTTATTCATTCATTCATCCCATGAATGAGAAATACAGTGAGGGAGAGAGAGCTTCCAACAGGATATTGACACTGTGATCTGCCCCCAGCCTTTGCCGTCCCCAGCTCATAGGCGCACACATGCCTGGAATATTTAGGTGTCTCCAACATAAAGCTGGAAACTTCCATGCAGATCAGCCTTGCAGGGCACTGTGTTTAACCACTGTGCCACTGTCCGGCTCGATACTTATTCTTATTATACTCTGTGTCTATCTGTCTCTATATATTTTTCAGTTTCTGCTATAGAGTGCATGCACGTGTTGAGAGAGAGAGAGAGAGAGACAGAGAGAGAGAAATCACTTCCCAGGGGAAATGGCCATGCCACAATCCCTTCTCCTCCAGTCTCCTCTCGAGATTTTGGGCATGCATGCACATGTGCCTGGCATGGATTTTTAAGCCTCCAGGTCCAGGATTCAAACTGCACAGGAAGCCATGTAGCATTCAGACCTTAACCTTCATGCCAATATGGATCTGTATACTTTTCTCTCCTATATTTTTTTCTCCTTTTTAAATTATTTTTTTCTTAATCAGGCCCACGGAAGGATTATCTATGTTAATGGTCTTCCCAATGAATCAGCATTAGGATTTAGTGCATGCACGTGTTGAGAGAGAGAGAGAGAGACAGAGAGAGAGAAATCACTTCCCAGGGGAAATGGCCATGCCACAATCCCTTCTCCTCCAGTCTCCTCTCGAGATTTTGGGCATGCATGCACATGTGCCTGGCATGGATTTTTAAGCCTCCAGGTCCAGGATTCAAACTGCACAGGAAGCCATGTAGCATTCAGACCTTAACCTTCATGCCAATATGGATCTGTATACTTTTCTCTCCTATATTTTTTTCTCCTTTTTAAATTATTTTTTTCTTAATCAGGCCCACGGAAGGATTATCTATGTTAATGGTCTTCCCAATGAATCAGCATTAGGATTTATTTATCTTTTCTACTTTTTTTCTTTTTTCTTTTTTTAAGAGAGAGAGAGAAATTACCCATCCTCTGATGTGGCAGGATCCCATTACCATCTTTCCTTCCATCGCTCCTTCCCGTCAGGATTTGGGACACCATGCATAAACACCCAGTACGTTTTTCAAGGTAGGGCCAGTATTCAAAGTATGGAAGTCTCTATGTGGGATCCAGCTCCCATTAGCAACATACTTTGTTTCTTTTATTAATTTCATCTTATATTTTTATTGATTCTATCTACTTGAGAGGTTTCCTTAAACTCTTTTTGTCTTGTTTTATTTATATTTTATCCGTGTTCATCTTTGCAACGTACAAAAGGAACCTTCCCAGCATAACACTACATATTAGTCCAGTCAAAGATATTACCAAACACATCGTCTTTAACACATAATTTTACAAGTTTATGTCTGTCAATTTTTTTTTTCTGGGATCAGCAGATGGCGTAATGGCTATGTTGCTGGACTCCCATGGAGTTGACTGTGGTTCGAGTCCCAGATCTGGTGGCTTAAACTCACTCCAGGTGCATGTGCGTGCATGCCCAAGATCCTGAGAGGAGAATGGAGAAGGGATTGCGGTGTGACCATCCTCCTAGGGGTTGATTTCTCGTTTTCTGTCTCTCTGTTTCTCTCGGTCTCTCCGGTGAGCGTATGTGCCCTATAACAAAAACCTCTCCCCCCAGAAAAAGATTTTTTTTTCTTCCCTCCACCCACCCATTTCCTCCTTCCCACCTTCCCATTCCTCTCTCCCTTCTTACACTGTCTCTATTGTCCGTGGTACCTTCCAATCTTTGTTTCTGTCACAAACTCTCTTTTTCGTAATGTTTTAAGATTATACAATTAATACTAGATCTCAGTTTTAGTCTGAAATATTATTTGATTGACTCTTAGATACATTTCATTTAAATTTATTTAAAGGATTATTTAGAAAGGTATATTTTAGTTTCTAAACTTTTGGTTGCTCTTTTCGATTATGTTCTTGTAATTTTATTAAATTATAATAAAAATGGTACTTTTTTCATTAGATCTAATTCTGGTAGAAATGTATTAAATTCTGCTGTAATTACTTTTTGGTGCATGTATGTTTGTGAATGCTGTATATTCTTTATCGTACTTAATACTTAAAAAACCCTGGGGCCAGCAGTTAGCATCATGGTTATGTCATTGAACTCCCATGTAGTTAACTGTGGTTTGGATCTCGGACGCGGTAGCTTGAATTCACGCTGGGCATGTATGCGTGTGTGCCCAAGATCCTGAGAGGAGAATGGAGGAGAAGGGATTGAGGCATGGCCATCACCCGTGGGGGGATAATTTCTCGTTTTCTGTTTCTCTGCCTCTCTCTATCGTTCTGGATAGTGCACGTGCCCTATAGCAAAAACCTCTCTAAAAAAATATGTAAGAAACCCTTTAAATTCAAGTTACGTATTTTTTTATATTAAAATTATAACTCTTGCTTTCATCTTGCTGCCTTTGCCTAATATTTTGTATCTGCCCATGCGATGTTTCTGCTTATCTGTTCTGTCATGTGTTTTGTACAATGTTATAACAATGTAACATACAGATACACATTGTAGACTTTTCCCAGACCAAGGGGGAGAATGAATATAAAAAGAGAACAGTAAAAAGCAAAAAAGAAAGAAGAAATGAAGAAAAAAAGAAGGAACCTGTCTATGAAGAAATATTCAAGAGAAATATAAAAATTTAAGCATAGAGCCAGACAAGGCAGTAAGGAACGTAGTTGTATATGCTTTGAAATAACCATCATTCATTTATTTATTCTGGTTCTCACTCAAACCAAGCTTTTGTTCTCTCATAAATATTTAATTTCATGTACATGTCTATACACAAATACATATATATGCACACATACACACACATACATGCTATGTGTGTGTGTGTGTATATATATATATAAAAAAAAATATAATTATAAATCTGATTCTAAAAAAACTATTATACTTCAGTTTAATGGTCAGTCCTTATAAAGGATCCCAAGAAGAAGAAAACCAATTAAAGATAAGTTCCAGTTTTTCGTTTGAAATTGTGTGGTTTGGTTGGGCTAGATTGAACATTTAATAAGGTGTGCTGGTATGTGTTTACAACCAGCTTTGGGGAATGAGGTGGGGGTCGAAGGCTCTAATTTGCCGACTTTTCTGGTATGAACACTGGCTGACTTGAGGTCGAAGTACTGATGTGATGTCCCTGTATGTGGAATTGGGAATGCTGTACTAGACCAAATGGAAGTTCAAATGTTTTGCTCCCCAGGATGGTTCAGGGAGCACCCCGATCCCTGTTTACACCTGTACCCAGAGCTCACTGGCCTCTTGGGCAGTACTGAATGTCAGCATGAAAAGAACATGAAGGACTTGACGGACTAGTTCCACAGACACATTCCTGTGGTTTACTAGTTGTTTTTAGCAATTTAGTCACCTCTTCAAGATTCTAATTACAGGGTTTTGTTTTTATTTTTAAAAACAATGTGGTCTCGATGGAGGTAATCTCTTTAGTGTACATTCTTTGGGTTATTGACTATCTTTTCTTAGCAAATCCAGAGTAGTTATCATCAGCCTATCCTGATGCTTCAGAGCATTTACCTGTGTGTATGTTTCAATGATATTTTATTTATGGAAATAGGTCATCATTTACCTATTCCTTTCTTAAAGTTTTGTTTTTTATTTCTTTTTAGGTAATACTGATACAATAGCATAACATTTTCAAAGAATGAAAGACTGATAGTCTATCACTTTTTAAAAATTGCACTTTTAAAAATTTACCTTTAACCATACAGCATGCCATGTGGGTTCTCAAAAGCATAAATGCATTGTATATTAAGCAAGTCAATGATATTACCATTCACAATAACTTCTATTCTTGTGTCTGTTATATGTTTTTTTTCCTCTGAGCCTCTCTCTCCCACCTCCAACTACTCACCCCCCTCTTATATAGTTTCTGATATCTACACTTGTCTCTGTTGTTATATCTTCCAGTCTTCCAGTTTTTGCCATGAAGTGCAGACATTTGGTATATATTAAGTGGGGATATACAAAGTCTCTCTTTCATAGTCTGGCTTGCTTTGCTTAGCATTAAATCTATATTCATCCACTTTGTATCAAATGACGAGATCTCATCTTTTTTTTTATGATACGTAGTATTTCATAGTGTATATGTGCCACATTTTTTCAACCCATAGATTGAATAGCTTCTATATAGTTCTTGGGCATCTAGGTTGAGTCCTTGTCTTGTCAATAATGCTACAATAAATATGGATGAGTAATGCTGCAGTAAACATGGATGTACAAGTGTCTTTCTGAGTGTTTTCCTGTCCTTTATGTGAATACTCAGGAGTGGTATCACAGGGTTGTATGGGAGTTCTATTTGTTCGTTTTTGAAGAATTATACTGTTATCCATATTGGCTTTACTAATTTACATTTTCACCAACAGTGTAGGAGGGTTGCCGTTTCTCTATAATTGGCTTTACTAATTTACATTTTCACCAACACTGTAGGAGGGTTGCCGTTTCACCATTGCCTTGTCAACACTTGTCATTCTTTATTATTTTGATCATAGCCATTTTGACAAGGGCTACAGTATCTCATTGTGGTTTTGATTTGCATTTCCCATTTGATAAGAGATGTTGAACATTTTTTCATATGGCTTTTGGACATTTGCATGTCTTCCTTGGAAAGTTGCCTGTTCAGCTTGTTTTCCAACTTTTAAAACAAAATAGGCTTTAAGACAAAAACTGTAAGAAGAGACAAAGAAGGGAATTATATAGTAGCAAAAGGGCTAATTCACGAAGAAGATATAACACTTTTAAATATCTATGAACCCAACTCAGGAGCACCCAAATATATAAAGGAAAGACTGCTAGATCTAAAAAGAGAGAGAGAGACTATAACACAATAATTGTTGGAGATCTCAACACCCCATTATCTCCTTTAGACAGGTCAATGAGACAAAAAATAAGCAAAGAAATTCTGGATCTAAATGATAACATAAATCAGATGGACTTGATAGACATCTATAAAACTTTACACCCCAAAAACATGCAACATACATTTTTCTCAGCCCCACATGGTACTTTCTCAAATATTGACCATATGATAGGACACAAAACCACCCATTGCAGATTCAAAGGCATAGAAACTATATCCAGCATCTTCTCTGACCATGATGGAATTAAACTTGATATTAATCTCAGAAAAAACTCTCAAAAATACACGATACATGGAAACAAAATAACCTACTTCTAAATGACTTCATGACTACTGAAGGGATTAAGACTGAAATCAAAAGATTCATGGAAACAAATGATAATGATTACACAAGTTTCCATAATTTATGGGGCACTGCAAAAGCAGTCATAAGAGGGAAGTTCATAGCAATTAGTGCACACAAGAAAAAGATGGAAAGGTGGCAAAAGGACAACCTAATATCATGCCTCAGGGAATTGGAAAAACAACAGGAAAAATTCAAAATATGTCTGGAGAAAAGAAATAATAAAGATTTGAGCAGAAATAAATTAAATAGAAAATAAAGCAAACTATACTGAAAAATAAATGAGAGCAAAAGCTGGTTCTTTGAAAAGATAAACAAGATTGACACACCATTAGCTAGACTAATTAAGAAGAAGAGAGAAAGGAAGCAGATACATCAAATTCACAATGAATCAGGTAACATTACAACAGACATAATAGAAATACAAAAGGTCATTAGAGGATGCTATGAGTGACTGTATTTTAACAAAAAAAGAAAACCTGGGTGAGATGTACAAATTCCTGGACACATATAATCTACCAAGATTGACTCAGGAAGACATAGAAAGCCTGAATAGACCTATAACAAGCAATGAGATTGAATCAGTAATAAATAAACTCTCAACAAAGAAAAGTCCAGGTCCCTATGACTTCACTACTGAATTTTACAAAACTTTTAAAGAAGAGGTAATCCCCCATTCTACTCTCACTGTTTCTAGAGATCCTAAAGGAAGGAACCCTTCCAAATTCATTCTATTAAAACCTCCACTGCCCTCATTCCCATGATGGATAAGGATTCAACAAAAAAGGAAAACTACAGACTTATATCTCTGATGAATATAGATGTAAAATTCTCAACAAGATACTTGCTAACCATATTCACCAGCATATAAAAAAGGTTATTCATCTCAACCAGGTAGGCTTTATTCCAGGGATTCAAATGTGGTTTGACATATGCAAAACCATAAATGTAACACACCATAATAACAGAAAGGAAGATAGAAACCATGATTATTTCAATTGATGAGGAAAAAGCATTTGACAAAATATAACATTCATTTATGATTAAAACTTTCAGGAAAATTGGCATAGAAGGATTGTTTCTCAGTATAATAAAAGCCATCTATGAAAAACATATAGCTAACATTAATATACTTAATGGAGAAAACTTGAAAGCTTTTCCATAAAAACTGGTACAAGACAAGGCTGCTCACTCTCTCCATTCCTATTTAATATAGTACTGGAAGTCCTAGCCAATGCAATCAAACAAGAAAATGAAATAAAAGGCATTCCAAAAGGGAAAGAAAAGTTGAAATTATCTCTGTTTGCAGATGACATGATTGTATAAATAGAAGACCCAATATTATCCATGAAAAGACTCTTCAAGTAATAAAAGCATATAGTAAAGTGGCAGAATACAAAATTAACTTACAAAAATCTATAGTATTTCTATACAAACAGCAAGCAGAGACAGTACTGAAGAAAGCAATCCTATTTACCATAGCCACAAAAAGTATAAGATACCTAGGAATAAAACTAACCAAGGAAGTCAAAGATCTCTATAAGGAAAACTATAAAAACCTTAAAAAGGAAAGTGAAATGACACAAAAAAGTGTAAGGACATCCAATGTTCTTGGATTGGCAGAATTAATATAATAAAAATGGCTATCCTATCCAAATTAATCTACATATTTAATCCAATCCCTATAAAATTACAAGAGACATTCTTCACAGATATACAAAAGACAATCAGAATATGTCTGGAATCATGAAAGACCTCGTATTTCAAAAACCATCCTTTGCAAGAAGAGTGGAGTAGGTGGCATCTCACTCTCTGACCTCAAAATATATTACAAAGCTGTGATACTCAAAACAACATGGTATTGACACAAAAACAGACATGAGGACCAATGGAACAGAGTAGAGACTCCAGAAATAAACCACAAAACATACAGCCAACTCATCTTTGACAAAGGGTACCAATTGATCCATTGGAAAAAGGAAAACCTCCTTAGAAAATGGTGCAGGAAAAACTGGATATCCACCTGCAGAAAGATAAATCTGAACCCCTATCTGTCACCATTAACAAAAATCAACTCAAAGTGGATCAAAGATCTAAACCTAAGACTTCAAACTATAAAACTACTGGTGGGAAACACTGGGGAAACTCTGGGAGACACTGGAGTAGGCAAAGACTTCTTAAATAAGATTCCCATAGCACAGGCAATAATCCCCAAAATAGATAGGTGGGATTACATCAGATTAAGAAGTTTCTGCACAGCAGAGTACACCGTAATTAGTGTGAATCAACAGCCCTCGGAATAGGAGAGAATTTTTGTTAACTGTGCCTCAGATAAGGGACTGAGAACCTGGATACACAGGGAACTAAAGCGACTTACCCAGACGGAAATGGTTAACCCAATTAAAAGATGGGAAAATGAGCTGAATAAAAAACTCTCTAATGAAGACATATGACCATCCAAAAAACATATGAAAAAAGGCTCAATATCCCTCATCATAAGAGAGGTGCAGATCAAAACCGCAATGAGATACCACCTAACCACAGTGAGAATGGGGAAGATTAAAAAAAAACAAAAAGACAAGTGCTCGAGGGGATGCAATGAAAGGGGAACTCTCCTACATTGTTGGTGGGAATGTAAATTGGTCCAGCCACTGTGGAGAACAATATGGAGGTTCCTCAAAGACCTTCAAATAGAACTACCATATGATCCAGCAATTCCACTACTAGGAATCTACCCAAAGAATAGGAGAATGCTCAGTCGGATAAGCATTTGCACTATATTTATTGCAGCATTAGTCACTATTGCTAAGACGTGGAACCAACCCAAATGTCCACAAATGGATGAATGGATTGAAAAAGTGTGGCACATATACTCCATGGAATATTACTCAGCCATAAAAAACAACAAGGCTCTGGAATTTGATAGAAAGTGGATAAATATGGAAGATTTGTTGCTGTGTGAAGCAAGTCAGGCTATGAAAGAGAAACATTGTATGTCTCCACTTAACATATACCAACTGTTCACACTCCATGGTACAGACTGAAAGTCTGGAGGATATAAAAGCATTAAAAATTGTTATGGGCACTAGAGACAAAGTGAAAGGAGAGTGTGGGAGGGGAAGAGCATAGGAAAGGAAATTTGGGGAAAAAATAGAGAAGTAAGACATTTGTGGGACCCAGATATGATTTATTTTCTGTTGAAGAGGATGCATATAGTATTCTCATACTGGGCTGGACTGAGGTGTATATCATGATGGGTAAAGTCTCCTTACAACCTAAATGATGTATAGTGATTGAATGTATAAATAATAATAATAATAAAGAAAAAAATAACTTTGGGTGGTATAGTGGTTAAGGTGTTGGCCTTCCACATGGTCAATAGTGGTTAGGCCCCCAGACCCAGTGGCTTGAAAAACTCTGGGCATGTGTGCATGTGTGCTCAAAATCCCAAGAAGAGAATGGAGGAGAAGGGATTGTGGTGTGGCCGTTCCACCTGGGGGATGATTTCCTGCCTTCTGTCTCTCTGTCTCTCTCTGTGTCTCCAGTGAGTGCATGCACCCTATATCTAAAATCTCTCTCTTAAGTGGAAAAAAAAAAAAAGATTACCTGTAAAAAAAATTAACTTTTGGGGCCAGCAGTTCGAGTCATGGCTATGTCGTTGGACTCCCATGTAGCTGACCATGGTTTGAGTCCTGGACTTGGTGGCTTAAACTCACGCCGGGTGCGTGTGCATGTGTGCCCAAGATCCTGAGAGGAGAATAGAGAAGAAGGAATTGTGGCATGGCCATCCCTCCTGGGGGTGATTTCTTGCTTTCTGTCTGTCTCCCTGTCTCTCTCTGTCTTTCTGGCGAGTGCATGCGCCCAATAGCAAAAACAAAACAAAACAAAACAAAAACTCTCAAAAAAAAAAAAAACTTTTAATGCTAGAAGGAGCAGTAAAAATGGGATAAACTTCTTTTCTTCTTGTAGATAGTTAATGTGAGGGTTGAAGAGATGAAGCAAGTGAGTTAAGGACCCACAACCAGTTGCTATCAGCATCGGGACCTGGAATCTGTACATTTGGAATCTTAGGCTGATTCTCTTTCACTGTATTTACCAAAGTTACATGGCCTTTAATTTATATGATTGCAAAGCCAGTTAGGCTACTGACATACTGGAGAAAACTTCCACCATCAAAATAGGAAAAATTTAAAGTTATGAAAATTAACTTTAAATGTCTTTCTGTGACATTTGAATTACATAGTGAATAAAACAGTATTTGTATAAAATGATTCTTAGAGGATAAGGGACCAGGTGGTAGCAAAGTAGTGATACAACTGGACTCACCCGTGAAGGTACCAAGTTCACATCTTGAGGTCTTCTTGAAGTGCCTCGAATGTGCATTCATCTCCACGGTGTGGGCCAGCTGAGGCTGGGGGGTGATCATGGTGTAGAGACCCTATTGGAGCTACCTGTCTCACTGTCTCATTTCCTCATGAAGTTACTGAACTAAACAGTGCCACTGTATCAGGCATCAGTTCAAGCACTCTGCAGGCTTCCCTCTTTGAACACTCAATACAACCTTTACGACTTCGTTTCATGTGATGAGGAGACCAGATGCAGTTGTAGTGTGCTAAGATCAGTTATACAGCTAGTAAGTGGCTGACCCAACTGTAGGCACCATATGGTGCTTTTCAGCACTGTACTGTGCGCAGTGTTAAGTACCTTCATTAGAGGGACCAGCAGTTAGCATCATGGCTATGTCGCTGAACTCCCACGTAGCCAACTGCGTTCGAGTCCCGGACCTGGTGGCTTAAACTCACACAGGGTACATGTGCATGCATGCCCAAGATCCCAAGAAGAGTATGGAGGAGAAGGGATTGTGGCATGGCCATCCCTCGGGTGGGGTGATTTCTTGCTTTCTGTCTCTCTGTCGCTCTCTGTCTTTGTGGCGAGCACATGCACCCTACAGCAAGAATCTCTCAAAAAAAAAAAAAAAAAAGTACCTTCATTAGAGATGTAACATTGGCAACTAAGCACCAATATTTCCTTAGGGTACAGGAAAACAGCCCTGGATGTAGCGGGCACAAGGGCAGGGTTTACATTCTCTAGACAGTGGCTTAGAGCACAGCCTGTAGAAGGTGGTTTCCATCTGTTAACCCCAAGTCCCTTTAACAGAGCTGTGTGCCCTGTGGGCCCAGCCTGGCCTATCCACAGAGCTGTTACAAATCTCCAGAGGTACACAGAGGCAAGAGGATGGAGGAGTACAGTCTTGTGTGCAGTTTGTCCTGGTCACACTCCTTCTTCAAAACAATAAGGTATTGGATAAATGTAAAGAAATGGGTAGACAAAAGGTTAAATTGTTTAATGTACAGTGTAACTTATGACCAGTATGGAAATAGGTGTTTCCTCTATTCTCACATCAGATAGAATGTCAATAATAGGATGCTGTTTTTCTTAATCTAGTTTGTTCCTCTCAGAATCAGAAAGTTCAGCAACTTTGGTAACACATGGGCAGAAACATCTGTGTAAGAGAATGGCAAAGAATCCACACATCTCAGACTTAGGAGTGTGTTTTTGATTAGCGGCCAAGATGGTGGATAGCTCAAGATGGTGGATAGCTCAAGATGGCTTCCGTTTGCAGTGCTCGCCACAGATTAGTATCTATTTATTTATGCTAATCTTCTTTCACTAATTCATAAGACCAAAGGAGCATACATAATATAAATGTTCAGAAGAAAGGATGATAAAACAAATCCTGCAAAAATTCTAATAGAGACAGCATAGAGACCAACAGTTGGCATAATGGCTATGTGGCTGAACTCCCATGTAGTCGACTATGGTTCAAGTCCCGGACCCGGTGCCTTAAACTCAGGCTGGGCACGTGTGTGTGCATGCCCAAAATCCCAAGAAGAGAATGGAGGAGAAAGGATTGCAGTGTGACCATCTCTCTTTGGGGGTGATTTCTTGCTTTCTGTCTCTCTGTATCTCTTTTTCTGGTGAGCGCACGTGTCCTATAGCAAAAACCTCTCCCAAAAGAAAAAAATATATAAAAAGAACTCAAGATTTAAGGAAGACAGGCAAAAACTTTAGGACTGATGTAAAAAGGTAGTTACGAAGCAAAGTGGGAAGAAATAAGCAAACCAACAAACAAATAACTCTTATTATGTGATATCAGCACTCTCCAGGGAAGACATGAGCAGTCTTCCAGAACCTCATGGAAAATGTGTATTATGAAAAAGCTGTGCATGGATTTCAAAATATTTTTATAGCAAAATGAACTCATCTTCTCATCCCATTTTCCCATGAATTTCTTAAGGTCTCTAGAATATTTTTGCATATTTCCTGGTGGTTCTGAAAGACTATGACACAGGTTAGAGTTTCTATGTTGGTAGTTGGTGAAGGTGATTGGCAGACAGTCACAAAAACAGGAGGATGAGGTCATGGGGTGGCACTTTTAGAAGGCTTTCAGGCCTTCCATAGAGAAAGTGCCTGAGTTTCCAAGGGAAAAGATGTTATCCCAGAATTGTACTTGGCCCTGCAATTGGCCAGTAGAGGGTGTAAAGTCTTTGGAGTCTAAGGTGCGGAAGAGGATGAGTGATAAAGAAGAATGATCTGGGGGCCAGGCCCGTAGTTAGAGGTTAAAGGAGCTGGATTCCACATGGCTGACTGCAGTTTGAATCCAGGTCATGACCGCTTCAAAAACTCTCCAGGTGCATGTGCGTGTATGCCCCAAATCCCGACGGGATAGAGAAATGGAAGAGAAGGGATTGTGGAGTGCTCATGCCCCATTGGAGGGTGCTTTGTTCCTCTTCCACTCTCACTGTTTCTCCCTGGGGAATGGATGCCCTCTGGCAATTAAAAAAATAAATGAGTAAAGAATCATTTGAATGTTAGTGGCAGCTTGATGAGCTGAATGTTGATAACTTCTTCACCTTTATATTTTTATGTGGTACTGCGGTTGAGCAAACAGTATCACTAGATTTAGCAGATAAAATTACAGGACCACAGTTACATGTGAAATTCAGATGAAATAAATTTTTAGTACAAGTCTTATGCTATATATATATATAGGGGATATTTTTCCCATAGTGTATATATGCTCACTGGAGACACAGAGAGATGGAAAGCAAGAAATCATCCCCCCACAGGGGGATGGTCACATTGCAATCCCTTCTCCATTTTCCTCTTGGGATTTTGGGCATGCACATACATACACCAAGCCTAAGTTTTAAGCTGCCAGGTCCAGGACTCGAACTGTGGTCAACTATGTGGGAGTAACTACTTCTCCATCTGCTGGTCCTGCAATATATATATTTAAAAATTTGCCAGAGGGTGCTTATGCTTGGCAGAGATAGAGGGAGAGGGAAAGGGAAACTGAGAAAATACCTCCCCATGGGGAATGGTCATACCACAATCCCTTCTCCTCCATCTCTCCCTCTTAAGATTTTTGTATGCACACACACCTAGCATGTTTTTAAAACTGCCATGTCTGAAACCTGAACTGCAAAGTTAGTTGTGTGGGATCCAGTCGCCGTAACCACCAGGCCACTGGCTGGCCCCCACGCAATATTTAGGATATACTTATGTCAAGAATAATCATTGCTTACTAAAATTGATATTTACACAGGCAACTGTATTTTAGAAAGAGCTTCAAAAGGGTTGTGGAAAACATGGAATTAAAACATGAACTTATTTGGGTGCAAAAATTTTTTTTTTTTTTTGAGAGATTTTCACTGTAGGGCGCATGCGCTCGCCAGACAGACAGAGAGAGACACAGAGACAGAAAGCGAGAAATCACCCCCCAGGGGGGATGGTCACGCCGCAATCCCTTCTCCTCCATTCTCCTCTCGGGATCTTGGGCACGCACGCACACGCGCCCGGCGTGAGTTTTAAGCCACCGGGTCCGGGACACGAACCGTGGTCGACTACGTGGGAGTCCAGCGACATAGCCATTACGCTAACTGCTGGTTCCCAGGTGCAAAAATTTTTGAAATCAACACATAGCTTTTTTGTATTATGCATGTCCCAATAACTTTTTAAAAATTTTTTTAATTTTAATTTTTTTTGAAGAGTTTTTTTCCTATAGGACATGTGCACTCCCCAGACAGACAGACAGAGACAGAGAGACAGAAAGTGGAAAATCACCCCCTGGGGGGGATGGCCACGCCACAATCCCTTCTCCTCTGTTTTCCTCTCGGGATCTTGGGCACACACACACACACACACACACGCCCTGCGTGAGGTTTAAGCCACCAAGTCCCAGACTCGAACCACGGTTGACTACATGGGAGTCCAGAGACATAGCTATTACACTAACTGCTTGTCCCCCAAGAACTTTTTGAAGACTCCTTCTGTCTGTTGCCCCCAGGTATGAGAAAAACACAGATTTTTAAATGAGGGCCAGGAGTACTTTGGGCAAATTCATCTCTCACAGGTTCGTTTTAATAAGGCCTAAGCCACGGGGTTACAGTGAAGATGAAATAACATGTCAGGCTGTGACTATGATGTTTAATAGACAGGCGACACTTAGTAGGGCACCTCTAGCCAATGTGGCGCATTGGCATGCAGAGCAGAAAAGGCCTAGATGGATTTCAGCTCTGCACAACCAGTGTGCACATGCCTGGGCAGCCTGTGCCCAGGCTCGTGGTTGCTGCAGTTGCTGTGGCTGCTATTCCAAAGGCTGGAATCGACGCATGGAGCTGTCTTCCTTCCCTTCTCCCTCGACTTCTCTCCTTTTCTTCTTCCACAAGTATTTACAAGCCAGGTGCAGCGGGGAGCCGAGTTAGAGCAGATGACATGGACAAGCTCTTGTTTCACTCCCTGACAGCTTAGTGAAGGGAGAAGGAGCAGAGAGTAAACAAGCACTTAATTACCACATTGGCCAAATCCATCTTGGAAAATCATGATGGGCTACCTGAGTATGTGACTGATGGGGACCTCACTTCATGGGTGGGTTTATCATCTAATTTGGGAATGAAAGGGAGAAGAGTCAGCCAGGATGCACAGGGACGGGGGAGAGGGCCAGGGAGCAGAAACAGCCTGCAAAGTGCTGATGCTGCAAGCTGTGACATCACCCAAGAGTGGAGAGAAGACCTTGCTGCTGGAGCTGGCCATGGAGTAGGCAGGAGGAAGGCCAGAGCTGCGTGGGCCTGGCGCAGACAGTTCGCTAAGCTGAGCAGTTAGCACCCAGCCCGAGACCAGGTGAAGCTGTGGAGAATTTTAAGCGGAGCATAACAGACTTTACCTTTGTTTCTACTTTTCTCTCATTAAATAAATGAGGGAATCTTCAAACTTTCATGGAAAATGTGTATCATGAAAAAACTATGCATGGATTTCAAAGATTTTGCCACCGTTATGAATTGGTACAACTTTCATTTCATTTTTTTTTTCATGAAGCCTCCTCGCGGCTCTAAAGTTTCGAGTTGCTCACTCCTAAGTTTGGCTTGGTGAACAGAACAACTTGCACTCTCATTAGGGTCGTAAACAAAGCTATTTAGGGTTGAGCATTAATGTCATCTCGTCCACAGGGGTGGGAGGTTGTGGTTAAGCATTTGGATTTAGCAGTCAGGTTTATCTGGCTTTGCATCTTCCTCATCAAAAATGAGTAAAATGAGCTTGCTTCATAGTATCGTTAAGGGGAATCCGTGAAATAATAAATATGCAGGGCTTGCCATGTGCTTGACAGTGATTTAGTTCTTAAGAAATGCGAGGTAGACCCATGTGCGAGGAACACATTTAAATTTGTTTATTTATAAAAATCCATTCCCAAGACAACCAAATGCCATGCAGGTTCACATAAAACCTCTCTGAGTCAATATGCAGAATACTGTGCTTGTGAATTGCGGTTTTGATAGCAGCAACAAAGAGAATCAACTCTTTTTTTTTGGAGAGGTTTTTTTGTTTTGCTATAGGGCGCATGCGCTCGCCAGAAAGACAGAGAGAGACAGAAAGCGAGAAATCATCCCCCAGAGGGGATGGCCACACCACAATTCCTTCCCCTCCATTCTCCTCTCGGAATCTTAGGCACGCACGCATATGCGCCTGGTGTGAGTTTAAGCCACCAGGTCCAGGACTCAAACCACGATTGGCTACATGGGAGTCCAGCAACATAGCCATTACACTAACTGCTGGTCACAAGAGAATCAACTCTTGTGAGATCATTTAGACGGGAAAAACCCTTGGCCCTCGCCTTGACTTAATATTGAAGTGTGGTGAGGTATGCATGAGCACCTGTGGACCTCTGACTTTCTAGTATTTGCAATCAGAGAGGTGATTGTAAGCTATCTGTGGCTGTTTTTTGAAAGACAGGACTCAAGGCTCCTTGCGGGCACAGAGTTTTGCTGAGTCAGCAAGTGAACAAAATGGGTATGAAACCCAGGCCCTCCCCATTCACCCACTGCTGTTCGCCGGGCCCTGACACAGAGCAGAGCAGAGCCAGGAGCTCAGAGCAGAGACCTGCCTGGAATCGTGTTCCTCCTGGGGGTGTCTTCGCCTGCAGTGCAGGCTGAGCTGAGGCCCTGCGTGTTGCAAGGAAGCCCCTCTTCATTATTGTCACTTGCTGTCTCTGTCCTACATAGCTCTCTTCCCTCTTGTTCCTGTCACGTGTTATTCACATAGCTTCTCACTTTTCTGAGATCTACAGAAAACCATGCACTGTCTTTTGAAACCTAGCCTCAGGTGCAGGCTCACTGAGACTGTGCCCTGCTGTCCCTTTTTATCATCCAGCCTGGCTGTTCCACACCCCCAACACTGGCGACCAGGGCTGTTTCTCTTCCTGTGTGGCCTGTGTCTTTCTGTTGGCTCCTTGCTAAGCTCCTGGGATGCAGTCTCTGTTTGGTCAAACTTCCATCAGGTTCCTGAACCTTCTCCTAAGCCCGTCTGTGCACGTCCTTGTAAAATCCAGTTTGGGCAGGGACCAGCAGTTAGTGTAATAGCTATGTCACTGGACTCACACGTAGTCGACCGTGGTTCGAGTCCCAGACCCGGTGGCTTAAACTCAAGCAGGGCGCGTGTGCGTGCGTGCCCAAGATCCCGAGAGGAGAATGAAGGAGAAGGGATTGTGGCGTGGCCATTCCCCCTGGGGGGTGATTTCTCGCTTTCTGTCTCTCTGTCTCTGTCTGTCTGTCTGGCGAGCGCACGCGCTCTATAGTGAACCAACCCCCCCCCAAAAAAAAATCAAATTTGGGCAAAGAACACTGCAAAATCAGTTTAGCCGGGAATGCCCTCCCTCCATGTCTGATAGGGTTCCTAATCTGCTATCCTTCGGTAACACCTGGTCACCCCGGCCTGCCTTCAGTGAGAATCCTGCCAGCTCGGTGGCACCCCCCACTCCCTGATGTTGCCTCTTAGTCATTTTTCGTACGTTCACTCTGCTCCCTACCAGTGCTATATTCATTCAAGGTTGAGTCAATCTCTCCTTCCACTGAAAGACCCCATTATTGTGGGCCCATTCCTATTGCTTTGACCCTGAATGAAGTCTTCCTTAGCATTCTCGAATAAATGATGTCCACTTGTTTCCTTCTTTAACTCCTGGCCCTAGGATAATGGTGACTACATCTGTGAACTCTCATAGGATCATGGCCCCCAAATCTAAACCCGAACCCTGAACATGACTTTTCATTCTACACACAGGTGTGGAAAACTGTCTATGCCACCTGGGTCTGCTTGTCCTCCAGCTGTTTGGCCTCAGTGATGACATCATTGTCATAGTTGACAGGGCTAGAAGGTTGGAGGTCATTGCAGAATCTTCCACCTCTTCATCCTCCATGCCCAAATCGAATGCTTTTGGAAAGCAATTTGCGTCTCTCTATTTTGAAGCATTACCTTAGTCTTGGTCAAGTGGCCTCTCTTGTGGGTAACTGTGTCAGCTTTCTGTCTCCCGGCCATCAGTACTCCCCAGGTCATTCCTCAGGCCCCTCCTAATGTGTGTAATTGAGCACCCTTCATTGGCTCCTGATAGCCTAGAGAAGAAAGGCTAAAGTCCCTAAAGAGATGTCAAGTTGTTTGTGGCCTTGTTTCTGCTTTTAGGCCCTGTCTTTCCTTGCACACCTGTTCCTCCAAAGCGTGAACTCTCCCCGTGTCAGCATCACCCTTCCCATGTCCGCTCTGAGATGCATGACACAGAGTTTTCTAAGGTCTATATTACTGTGTGTTGCATCACCTTCTTGTTTAAAGGAAGTACATTCAGGGACCAGCAGTTGGAGTAATGGCTATGTCACTGGACTCCCATGTAGTCAACTGCAGTTCGAGTCCCAGACCCAGTGGCTTAAACTCATGCCAGGCACATGTGCATGTGGGCCCAAGCTCCCGAGAGGAGAATGGAGGAGAAGGGATTGTGACATAGCCATCCCCCCTGGGGGGTGGGGGTGATTTCTTGCTTTCTGTTTCTCTGTCTTTCTGGCGAGTGCACATACCCTATAGCAAAAACTTTCTCTCCTAAATAAATAAATAAATAAATAAACATTAAAAAAAAGAAAAGGAAATACATTCAGTGAACACATGATGGAAATGAAGTTTGGCAATGTTTTGAACTGGCACCTGAAAGGAGCCAGTGGATAAGAAATAAGCCCTGCAACTCATGCCAGGGAACCTTCCACATGTGGTGTTTGGAAGAATCCAGTCTTCACACATGGCCAAGCAGGTGTTTTAAGAACCTGAGCCTGAGTAAAGTCCGGATTGGAATCACAGGGTGTAGAGAGATGAGAGTAAGTCCCTGCCCACAAGCAATTCTAAGGGAATATGACAAGAGTCAGACAGAGCCCGTGCACCTCTGACCCTGCAAAGGCCAGGAAGGAGATAGAGCAGCTGTGTTCCTGTGTCCAAGGAGGCCCCATTCCCACCAGGCTGTTGGGCAGGGATGAAGCTCAGAAAAGGCTCTGTGGAGACGAGATTCCTAGAAGAGGCCTTGAAAGGCTTCTGACTGTGGGTCTCCTGGCTGAGTTGTCCCAGGAAGCTTTTCTGAAGTTCGAATACCCCCATGGTGAAGAGGTGTGCTTCAGTTGAATAGGTGTGCTATCGGTCATGTGCCTATTTTTAAAAAGCCCCAGATGACTCAAATGGATACCCAGGGCTTTGAACCACAGATCTTAACAGCGGAAAGCAGGCAGAAAGGATTCAAAGCAGGAGGTGCAGAGTGAGTAAAGGCTTGACACTTTTAGGGGGAAGAATACCCAGTCCAGTTCTGCTGGAGGAGGCAGGTGTGGGGGGTGACCATGGAAGGTACAGTGGGGCAGTATGTGGAGTGTCTTGGATGCAGACAAAGCATCTTCATATAAGTAGTTTACGAACCATCCATGTTGACTGTCAAGAATCCTAACAAGTTAACTATTGCTCTAGTCTAGCAATCAGGACAGTTGGAATGGGTGTGTGTGTGTGTGGGGGGGGTGGTGGTGGTGGTAAAACACTTGTAGCATGGAAGTCCAGGGGAAAGAGGGGAGAGAAACTCACTCGGGAGGGTGCCGGGAATGGGAGGTGGGGGAAATACATTGACATCAGTCATCTTTCTACTTAAGCTGGCTGCTAAATAAGCCACAATTAAGAGATATCACAGAAGATACATTCAGAAGGAGCCGAACAAGTTAACTATTGCTCTAGTCAGTCTAGCAGGACAGTTGGAATGAATGTGTGTGTGTGTGTGGGGGGGGGGTGGTGGTGGTGGTAAAACACTTGTAGCATGGAAGTCCAGGGGAAAGAGGGGAGAGAAACTCACTCGGGAGGGTGCCGGGAATGGGAGGTGGGGGAAATACATTGACATCAGTCATCTTTCTACTTAAGCTGGCTGCTAAATAAGCCACAATTAAGAGATATCACAGAAGATACATTCAGAAGGAGCCGCTAATCACTCGGGAGATTTAAAGGATTCATAAGATCAAAAGAGCCATAGATGAAGGTTAGAAGGCTTCAAAGGAGTGGAACACAGCTTTGACCTTCAGCAGATTGTTAGAGTTATTATAATATTACTATTAAGAAGCGATCACTTCTTCCCAAAACATGTGATGAGAAAAATATGATTTTCTCTTTCTTCTTAGAAATCTTACATAGGGATAGCTCCATTTTGCCAAAGCCCATTGACTGCTGTAGTTTAGGTTTAGCTCTGATATCTAAATAGATGGAAAAGATGCAGGTTGCCAATTTTTCACCTGGGATTTGAGATGCGGGTTAGGGCAGGGAAGGGCCTGTCTTCCGATGCACAGGGACCTGTTCTGTCTGTCTCTGGGTCTCTAAGGCAGTATTTCTCCAGAGCAGGAAAACTGGTTTCCAAGAGCAATACTTCTAGGAAATGCCACGAAGAACCATGCTTCTTGCAGGTACACCAGGCTTGTCTAGGGTTGACAGAAGCGTGGGTGGAGTCTGACAAGGGCAGAGAGGACAGTAGCAAGACATGGATGTGGGAATGTGGGCTCTTACCCTCTGCACTCTCAGCTGCTCTCTCTTCTGGCCTCTTTCCTCAGTTGCCACCTAACACCTAGTGGAAGAAGGATTGGCTGGGGCAGGTGAGGTCTTGCCGTGTTCTGGGTGACAACACCCATCTCGTTTTGGCCTTTGATGCCCATTCTGGCTGACACCAGGCAGAACGGCCCGGCAGTTCAGCATGGTGGCATCAGCCAGATCTGGGTTTGTCCTTCTACCATGACCACTTCCTGGCCGATATCATCCTAGCCGGCTACATGGCATCTCTGAAGTTCAGCTTCCTTAGCTACCTTTGTAAAGATTCCATGACGAATATTTATGTGTGCATACATGTGTGTACATGTGTGTATACATTTGTGTGCAGGACATTTTATAGAACCTTGATGGATTGTAGCTATTATTAGGAGGGAACTTCAAAAACTTTGTAGAAAAATGGAATTCAAGTATGAGTTTATTTGGGTGCCAAAAATAAAATCTGAAATCCATACATAATTTTTTTGGAGAGGTTTTCACTATAGGGCACATGTGCTCACCAGATAGACAGAGAGAGACAGAGAGACAGAAAGCGAGAAATCACCCCCCAGGGGGGATGGTCATGCTGCAATCCCTTCTCCTCCATTCTCCTCTCGGGATCTTGGGCATGCACGCACACGCGCCCGGAGTGAGTTTTAAGCCACCGGGTCCAGGACACCAACAGCGGTCAACTACGTGGGAGTCCAGAGAGATAGCCATTACACTAACTGCTGGTTCCCCATACATAATTTTTTGATCATTCGAATTTCAATGGAAATTTTGGAAGACCCTCCCCACCCCCGTATTAGAAACTCTCTTTCTTTTTTTTAAAACATCATGTTTCAAGGGGAAAGACGGCCCTGCTCAAAATCTCTGAGTCATCAGAGTAGTTAAGCCCTTAGTCCTGGGCCCAGCAGTTAGTTACCTTCTATTTCCTTCTTCATTCCCAAGTGTGGCAGATCAAAGAGAAGTGACATTGAGGGACATGGGGCAAAAGGAAGTGCGTGAGTGGAAGATGAGGTTCCGGACTAAAGGATTCCTGGCTAACGTGGGGTGGCACAGGTGAGCCAGTGGGGAACAAGGCCTCTCTGTGATCCTTGGCATGGACCGTCAGCCGCACTATTCTGTATGCTTGCTTAGTGGTCACCACACCCAGTCACTGTGCTGTAAGAAAACGGATCAAAGCTACAGAGGAGCTAGACACAGTTTATAATAACACGGAGCTTATTGGATTGCAATTTTCCCTGGGAGCCCAAGGCAAAGAGGTATTATTGATCATAGAAAACAACCGAAACTAGTCAAAGCGTTGAACCTGGTTCAAGAGTGTGTGTGGTGGAGTCCTAAATGCCTGGTGGCCCATCGCTCTTGAAGGAAGCAGGGATGAGTGACAGAATGCACAGGGCAGCCAGGTGCAAGTGAGGATGGGAATTTCAGGGCAAACAAAAGAGAACTATGACCTGTTTTGAGAAACTAGAACAGACCTTGCGAACGTCCCCAGAGAAAGCAGATGTTTCCAAATCCAGCAAATGACAGTTGGGAGAATTCTGTTCCTTGTTTCTTTCGGGTTGGCCATGACCATAGGTGTTTTTCTTTTTTTTTTTTTTTCCTCCCACCCACTTCTCATAGCTGAACAGCAGTGTGTGTGTGTGTGTGTGTGGCGGGGGGGTGAACGGTGATCAGACAAGGCCACCTACTGTCTCCAGCACATCTGTAGCATCATGTATCCCAGGACTAGCAGAGATCTTTGAAGAGGGGAGACAAGGTAAAAAGCTGGGGTGGGAACACTTCCTGGACATGGCATTAGGTAGAGAGGAAACTGAAGATGGTTCATTATTGAAATAACTGCAGCCTTGTTCATAAGCAACATACCCATCCAAATGTATTCACAGGTCAATGCCTTGGAGGGGCATGTATGAAGCAGGGATCCCTTTTGTACCACAACAAAATTCATAATACTTTCTAGTTATTATTTTTTTTATTAGAGTTGTTTTTCCTATAGGGCGCATGTGCTTGCCAGAAAGACAGAGAGACAGAGAGACAGAAAGCGAGAAATCACCCCTTCAGGAGGGATGGCCAGGCCTCAATCCCTTCTACTCCATTCTCCTCTTGGGATCTTGGGCACGCACGCACACGCTCCCAGTGTGAGTTTAACCCACCAGGTCTGGGACTTGAACCATGGTCGACTACGTGGGAGTTCAGCGACAGCCATTACGTTAACTGCTGGTCCCTGTAATACTTTCTAAAATCAAAATAGATCTGAGCCTGAGTTCCCACAGAGCCAGGGGAGCCAGAAATTCAACCTGCATCTTTCTTGAAGCTTCCTCCCTGACACTGTGTAGTCAGGTGAAATTCTGAGATCTGTCTGCTGACGCCTCATCAGTGTCAACGTATCTGAATTTGCACCTCTCTTCTGCCACTTGCTAGCAGATACTGGGGAGAGCTTTCAGGACTCCAGGGGCTACAGCTGTGTGATTATGTTAAGGGCAGTGATTCTTACTATCTGGGCTGTGATCTGCATCCCTGGGATATAGTCATCTCCTGGTAGGTCCTTTCAGCCACCCTGCTGGAGAGCCTTCCCGGTTCCATGGGACTCCGCAAAGAAGAGTATGTCCCACATCCTTACTCTCGATAAACCCTGAGCTGCAGTCTTCTCATCTTCTCCCCTAGTCTTACTTATTCTTTTTTGTTTTTGTTTTTCTTTTATTGGAGAGGTTTTTGCTATAGGGCGTGTGTGCTTGCTAGAAAGACAGAGAGAGGCAGACGGACAGAAAGTAAGAAATCACCCCCTCAGAGGGGATGGCCATGCCACAATCCTTTCTCCTCCATTCTCCTCTTGGAATCTTGGACACCCACGCACGTGTGGCTGGCATGAGTTTAAGCCACCGGGTCTGGGACTCGAACTGTGGTCAGCTACATGGGAGTCCAGCGACATAGCCATTACACTAACTGTGGTCCCAAGTCTTACCTATTCTTTCCAAGCACTTTCAGAAATAATTCCACTTGGTTTGTCCCCTTGGGGTCTCTCCCCTCTGAGGGTAGAATTGGGCAAAGGACAGCCTGACATCCATCCGCTTTTTTCTTTTAATTTTTGTTCATCTATTTTACATTTATTCACTGTATATCATTACAGCATGCAAAAAAAATGTTCCCTTTCGGAATACACTGTATATTGGCTCGATCCAAGATATTACCATACATATTATCTTCAACAGATAATTTTCCATTTGTGTTGGTTATATCAACTCTTTTCTTACCGGTCTATTTACCAAACCTCTTTCGACTGAAACCTAGGAGAAGAGCGCCAGGAGGCAGGCCTCCAAGAGCTTAGCCTGGGAAATACTATTTCTGTCTTTTTTAGAAAAATTTTTGCTGTAGGGCACATGCATTTGCCAGAGAGACAGAAAGAGACAGAGAGACAGAAAGCAAGAAATCACCCCCCCTAGGGGGGATGGCCACGCTGCAATTCCTTCTCCTCCATTCTCCTCTCGGGATCTTGGGCATGCACACATATGTGCCCAGTGTGAGTTTTAAGCCGCCAAGTCTGGGAGTCGAACTGCCGTCGACTACATGGGAGGCCAGCGACATAGCCATCAGCTGGTCCAATATTTCTGTCTTCTTTCTTTGCTCCACTCTGCCATTCTCCATCTCACCCTTTTATTGTTCAAATATGACCGCTGCCATGACCCTGGCTTTAAGGTAGAAAATGAAAACAATCAACAAAATCAATGATCACTTACAACACCATTTTAAAATTTGATAAATATTGGAGAAATCTAAGAGGGAGTGGCACTCTTTGTACAAAAGGGACATGGGAACATCGGAGGAGAGAAGGACTATGAAAGGAGCCCTGGGGACCTGAATGCCTCCCTCAGCTCCCACTGTGTGGCTCCTGGCCCAAGCTCCACACCTTCCCAAAGCAGGAGTCCCAATCCAATGCAATCACACTGTGGCTTGGGGAGTCTTCTAATATTTGAATTTGCTTTTGGTTTTATTATTAATTTTTTAATGCTTTAAAAGTGCTATGGATTTATGCTCTATTTTTTAAAAAAGAAGAGAAGAACAAATATAATAATAGAGCTTGCCCTTTAAGAATTCATAGCTTTATCCATTGAAGACTTCTCATAGAAAGTCAACTTTGGAGAAGAGTTGAGTACTGACAAATAGGAAGTTAGTGTGAAACTATGAAGGATCTGCCATATTATCCTTCCTGTAAGCTAACAGGTTAGCCTGCCACATTTAATAACAGCTAGGTAGGTGGGTAGGTAGATACATATTACATACACACACAGACACATACACATACATGTGTGTAGATCAGGATAACTGTCCTTTAGGAACTTGGACATACAAACAGAGATCTCTGGATCAAGGAAGCCCTTTACTCACAGAACAAATTGTGTGGGTTTCCCATGCACCAGTTCCCCAAAGGGTGAAGCAGTGAGAACCACCCAATGTACCTGTCTAAGTTAGGTGCCTCAGTGATCTTTCTTTCTAGGTATAAACTTTAAATCTTCTCTCTGAGCTCAATGTAGGAGCTCCTACAAGAGGCAGTGCTTCTGGGAACCAGCAGTTAGCGTAATGGCTATGTCACTGGACTCCCATGTAGTCAACTGCGGTTCACGTCCCGGACCCGGTGGCTTAAAACTCACGCCAGGCGCATGTGCGTGCATGCCCAAGATCCCGAGAGGAGAATGGAGGAGAAGGGAGTGCGGCGTGACCATTCCCCCTGGGGGGTGATTTCTCACTTTCTGTCTCTAATGTCTCTCTCTGTCTGTCTGGCAAGCGCATGCACCCTATAGTGAAAATCTCTCCAAAAAAAAAAAGAAAAAGAAAAAAAAAAAGAGGCAGTGCTTCAGTAGAGAACCTGCTCAGGAGGAGAAGGGAGATTCACGAGCATTCATTACCCCTAGTGGGAATCCCATGGTCAATGTCAGAGGTCTTGGTATTGCAATTTCTTATTCAGTTCTCCCAGGCATAAAATACAATGCAACCATTGATAGATTGGGCCACTGCCTAGAGTCCCTATGTAAACAACCAGGGACTGTTTCATCTCCTGTCTTTCCTTCTACCTCCTGAGCTATGTGGCCCCTCAGAAAGGAGTCTAAGCACATGAGAACCATCAACTTCAGTGGTTTCTCTCTAAGCCCTCTGTAGGAAGATCTTGAGGTTGTCCATTTATTTTACTCTTCCAAATCCTAAGAACAGTAAATGGAAGAAGTAAGCAAGATAGCTAAAGAATGCCCATTTAAGTTGGCTTAATTACCCCCATTAAACTTAATTGTCATAATTGTTGCTTTACTGTCATAATTGTTGTTCCTGTTGTCTTTACAGGGTTCACCAAAGGCATTGCGAGCTTTGTGCAGTTGTTTACATGGTGTCAATTCTACTCAGGGATCACAATGCTTACTTCCTGCTCTTTGGGAAGTGCATAGTTCCCTCAAGACCCTACCTTGTCTCCAACACTTTGAGGAGGGAACCAAGAAATCTGGCCATTATGAGCCCATGAGAGCATGAAGAAATCAACCATCTCAGTACACTAAATTGTGTAAATGCACAAATATTCTCTGGAGACTTCTTTTTTTTTTAAAAAAAAAAAGAATTATTTTATTTATTTATCTTTATTTTATTATTATTATCATTATTATTTTCCAGTTTGATCAGAGAGAGACAGAGAGAGAGAGGAAGTGAGAAAGCAAGCCACCAGGCCTGCGACTTGAACCGTGGTTGGCCATGTGGGAGTCCAGTGCCTTTAACCACCATGCCACTTGCTGGACCCTTGCTACTACTAAGCATCTATTGAAGCTGTACATCAGGAGCCTTAGATGTAGTTTCTCATTTAATATGAACAATTCTATGCGGTAGAAATGTTATCATGGTTTTGCAAATGAGGAAACAAAGGTGCAGTAAAATGGAAGGACCAAGATCAGCACTAGGAAGCGGCAGCTTTGGGATACCAATGTAGGTGTATTTTAAGCTTGGAGGCATCCTGTTCATTTCTTTACTATAGTAATTTAGATACTAGGTTTTTGTGATTTTGTATGTATGAGGCAGGGAAGAAAACAATCTATGTCTCGGATGCCCCGAAGTATCTCCCACATGGTTGTTGATATTTTCACAATTAGAGGTCTTTCTTATAAAAGATACTATTATGAATAGACATTTTTATTATTTGTTTTTTTTTCTGCCATCATGATTTTCTTTTTTAGATTTTTATCTATGTCTCGGATGCCCCGAAGTATCTCCCACATGGTTGTTGATATTTTCACAATTAGAGGTCTTTCTTATAAAAGATACTATTATGAATAGACATTTTTATTATTTTTTTTCTGCCATCATGATTTTCTTTTTTTGATTTTTATATATAACACAAAATATTTATGCAAGTAAGTTAAAAAAAATAAAAACAGTTATAGTTCAATACCTCCAACGAGCCAAACTAACTTTATTTAATATGCTTGGTTAACAAACAAGGTCCCTATTGAAATGCCCATGGATTATCTGGGGATGATAACAGTTGGATATGCTGTCTAGAATCACTTAACCAAATATTTTTCTTTTACTTGTCAGATTTCTGAGCCTGAAGAGAATGGCACTAGAAAAATATTAGGTCATTGGTAAAGTCATGATCTATTTTTCTATGCAAAAATGCATCATGACTTTTCCAAACAACCCACTACAGGTTTTGGTATGATAAAGTGGCCAGGTGGTCCAGGGATGTTCAGGAGTTTCCTTTTTTCTTTTTTGAGAGGTTTTTGCTATAGCGTGCGTGTGCTTGCCAGAAAGACAAAAAGAGACAGAGAGACAGAAAGCGAGAAATCACCCCCCCCCAGGGGGGCTGACCACACCACAACCCTTCTCCTCCATTCTCCTCTCAGGATCTTGGGCACGCACGCACACGCACCCAGCATGAGTTTAAGCCACCGGATTCAGGACTCGAACCACAGTTGACTACGTGGGAGTCCAGCAACATAGCCATTATGCCAGCTACTGGTCCCTAATTTATCAAGTATTTACTGGATATCTGCTAGATGTCCGAAACTGGTGCTAGATACACACAGTGCTGAGAAAACTGGAAATTATGCTTGTCCTCCTGGAGTCTAGAGTACGACAGAGACAAACAAATAAATGAATGACTACCAAGTAACAAATTAAAATATATCACATAAAATGAAAATATAGGGAAGCACAGGGAGAAGAGGAGCAGGTGGATACCTACTTTAACTGTTAGGGAAAATCATTGCTGAAGAGACATTTAATATAAGACTTGGCTGATGAATGTCTTTCAAGAAATTCTTGTTGTTTTCTATTTTCTACCTTAATTGATTTTCATTCTGATCTTTATCATTTCCTTTCTTCTACTCATTTGTATTTTAGTTACTCTTCTTTTTTTTAGTAGGACGCTCAGATCTTTGAGTTGAGACCTTTTTCCTTTCTTATATAGACATTTTCATGGTATAGATGTTTCTTTAAAATTTAAATGCAATAGTGGCATCCCACAATTTCTAAAATGCTCTTTTATTTTCATTCAGTTTAAAATACTTCGTAATTTTTATTGTTTTGATTCATGGACTATTTCAAAGTACATTCAGTTTCTAAGTACTTGGAGATTTTCCAGATATTTTTCCATGATTAATTTCTAACTTAATTCTATTGTGGTCTGAGAGTATATTTCAAGACTTATTGTATGGCTCAGAATATCATCTATTATGGTAATTGTTGTGTGTGCAATTGTAAAGTACGTATTCTGATGAATTGGGTGGAGTGTTTTATACATATCTGTTAGTTCACGTTGGCTGATAGTTATTCAAGTCTCTTATATCATTATGTTTTCTGTCTACTCATTTAATAGATTATTGAGAGCAGTGTTGAAAGTTCAGAGTGCTGTTTGGGATAGTCTGTTTCTCCTTTTACTTCATATATTTTGAAACTTCGCTGCATGAGACAAACACACTTAGGATCATTATACAATGTTGGTAATCTCTAAGGGTTAAACCATTTATTCCATTGTGTACACCGTCTCTGACTGATATTAGTCAGGACTTCAATTATAATCAGTACTTCATATTTCCAACTTCTTTCTGAGTAAGTCTCACTGGATATTGTATAGGTATCTCCAATACAACATAACATAAACCAAACACAGCCTCTTCCTCAAATTTTCTCACCTCCTGTGTTCTTTATATAGTTATTGATAACTAAATTAACACTTATCAGATCCCAAGCAAAGTTGACATAATCAAGTAGAGATTATTTTTTAATTTAAAAGGCATTTAGATAAAGACTAGCATGGAAGTTTCAGGATTGTTAGCAACCCAGGGTACTTTATTATTTTTTTTCTGTTTCATCATCTTTGAAGTGTGAATTTTATCATAATCCAAGATGGTTTTTGGAGCTTAGATAATTACATATTTTTCAATTAGAGAAAGGAGGGACAAAAACTATACACACGAGTTGTCTTCTCAAGAGACTCTCCTGTTACTCCTTCTTAACTTCTTCCCTTCATGTCTGATTGACGACACTTAGTCCCTCCTAACTTCTTCCCTTCATGTCTGATTGATGACACTTAGTCCCTCCTAACTTCTTCCCTTCATGTCTGATTGACGACACTTAGTCCCTCCTAACTTCTTCCCTTCATGTCTGATTGACGACACTCCCTCCTAACTTCTTCCCTTCATCTCTGATTGATGACACTCCTCCTTTCAGATACAAGCAGAGACTCACATGCGCATTCCCAAGCCTATCATCTTTGGTCATGGCATCTTTGACCCATCCCTTATCATCTTTCCTGAACTATTTAATAATCATCAGTTTCTTCCTCTCATTTTTGTCTTTCTTCCATTCTGCTGCTAGAGATACTATGCTAGATGACATAATCATGCTGCTCTTCTGATGGGAAGTCTTCCTCTAACTCCCACTAATCACAGAAAAAAAATTCCATGTTCCCCGTTGCTTACATAACAAGTTCTTCTGTGTCTCACAAGGACATTCTAGGGTTCTTTCAAAGTACCCGCTAATTCACCATACTGAGCCCATCATGGAGGTGGGGTTCTAGCCTAGGGTTGTGAGGCTCCAAATCCCAAGCTCTGTACATATGTCTCTACTTCTCCCAAAAGAAGACTGAAGGGAGGGGAAGTGGGAGAAGTGGCCAGAATGATTGTATTGGTAAAGCAAAAACTCACGCCAGAGACAAACTCTCTAGAAAGACATTAACACCTTAGGTGGGGTGGACATTAGAACTTCAATGGAATGGCTGACTGACCTTTCAATTTCCAATTTGAGTTTAAAATATTAGCTTGGAGAGAAATATGAGATAAGGATGAAAGAAAGTGATCTCAAGGGGCTATTAAAAATAATATTTGTTGCATAAAAATAAAAATGAAGCATATAAATGGTAGAAAAAAAATTTTTTGAGAGGTTTTTGCTATAGGGCGCGTGTGCTCGCCAGACGGACAGAGAGAGACATAGAGACAGAAAGCGAGAAATCACCCCCCAGGGGGGATGGTCATGCCACAATCTTTTCTCTTCCATTCTCCTCTCGGGATCTTGGGCACGCACGCACTCGCGCCTGGCTTGAGTTTAAGCCACCAGGTCTGGGATGTGTACCGCGGTCGACTACGTGGGAATCCAGCGACATAGCCATTATGCTAACTGCTGGTTCCCTATAAATGGTAGAAAATTTTGAAGACAGAGGCACAAATGAAATATAAAATATATGAAAATCACTTGTATTTTCACCTCCCAGATATAACAGTATACCTATTTGAGCTTCATATGTATACAGCATACATATTATGAATGTACATTTATTTAGATAGATCTCTCTATATATTATAAAATATGTGACTTCAAAATCAAACTGATACAAAATATAGAACATATTTAGAACTTCTTTTCTGAATAAATATTGTGAAAATGTTCCACTGCTTCTAAATATTTTTCTTTTTTTTTTTGAGAGGTTTTTGCTATAGGGCATGTGCGCTCGCCAGAGAGACAGAAAATGAGAAATCACCCCCCCAGGGGGGATGGCCATGCTGCAATCCCTTCTCCTCCATTCTGTTGGGATCTTGGGCACACACACACACGTGCCCGGCATGAGTTTAAGCCACCAGGTCTGGGACTCGAACCACAGTCATCTACGTGGGAGTCCAGCAACATAGCCATTATGCTAACTGCTGGTCCCTCCAGTGCTTTTAAATCTTTTTCTACCATTTAATTTCCAATGACATTATGGCATGTCATTGCATGAAAGGAACACATATTCCTTTATTAAATTTTTAGTTGTTTCTGATGTTTGATGTTAGGATGAATAGTCTTCATATACTTTTTCATTTTGTACCTATCTGATTACTTCCTTCGATAAAGCTCCAGAAATAGTATTATAAGGTTGATGTTATAAATATTATTTCATATCATTTTTATATATTTTGATACATTTCTATAAAATAACTTCCAGGGGAAGAGTTTATTAATTTGTATTTTCACCAACAAGGCATAAGAATTCTCCCCATTCCCCATATGTTATCATTAAAAATATTATTGTTTAATATACCTGTGTCAATAGCTGATGAGCATGTAGCACTTAATTTGTTTGCCATTTGTATTATTCTGGTTTGGATTGCTTTCAAAATATTTGCTTGTAATTTTATTGAGTTATTTAATAATAATTATTTATTTATTGTATGTACAAATAATTATTTAATGTAATGTATTCTATATTATTAAAAAAATGTAGCAATACCTGTGGTAATAATGATGGCCAAGATTTAGTGAGCCTTCAAAGTGCTAGTGTTTTCATGCATCAGCACCATCCTAAGGGATAAATTCAATTGTCATCCTTTTCAAAATAATACAAGTTTTAGACTCAGCAGGGAGACCCAACAGGAGCCAGAGAGGACCCTAAAGGAGAGCAAGGAGGGTGTCACCTAATTTCAAAGAGAAAGGGAAGAAAGCTGGGGCATAGAAGAAAAGGAATTCAGGTGTTGATGTGGAGGCAGCGACCAGGCACAGAGGAGGAGCTGCACCGGGACCTCTCAGCCCTATGGAGGGATGAGGCCCGTGGAGCTGAGGCTTCTGAAGACCAGCTGAAGCAGAGACGCTGTGCTGAGCTCTGCAGGAGGAGCGGAAGACCCCCAGCAGGCAGCTGGAGGAAGAAGTGAGGGACCTTCAGGAGCAATTAGAGATGTGCCAGAGGGAGGCTGAAGCTGCCCAGGAAGAAGCTAAACAGGCTCTCAGAGAGCGGGCCAGGACCCTGGCTCAGCTTCAGCGCCATGTGGCAGATGTGGAGGCCAAGTGCGAGGAAATCTTAACATGGCAGGGCTGCGTGACCTGAGTGGAATGCGGCTGCGCTGAAACCAGCACAAGTAGCCCTGTACCGGCTAGGACTCGACCTCTGGATCTTTGAGGCTGCCAGCCTCTCATCTCTGGTACTCTCTGAGTGCCTAGAAATAAAGTATCTTGATGTAGAAATTGAAAAATTACACATATATATAATTTAAAAATTATAAAAAATGTATATATATGATTTTATGCAGTTCGAGTCCCAGACCCGGTGGCTCCAAACTCACGCTAGCATGTGTGTGCATGCCCAAGATCCCAGGAGGAGAGATTGGATATTTAGCTATAGTATTGCGTTTTAGTTCTTTTACCGGTAATTTTTTTTTTCTTTTTTGGGAGAGGTTTTTGCTATAGGGTGCGTGTGCTCCCCAGAAAGACAGAGAGAGACAGAGAGATAGAAA
>NW_006159552.1:1478913-1479491 GCF_000334495.1 Tupaia belangeri chinensis
CCCCAGGGGGGATGGCCACACCGCAATCTATTCTCCTTCATTCTCCTCTCGGGATCTTGGGCATGCATGCACACAAGCCCGGTGTGAGTTTAAGGCACTAGGTCCAGGACTCGAACTGCGGTCAACTACATGGAAGTCCAGCAACATAGCCATCACGCTAACTGCTGGTCCCTTTCATTGGTAATTTTTAGAATCTGGAATACATTAACAATTTACTTTGGTATATGATCTGAGTTAAAAATGGGATCCTTTACTAAAGTACCCATTTTCAGTTCTGATTTTAAAATTTAGATTTTATCATAAATATCCCCTGGTATCCAAGCTTCATGCCTTCTCTTTCTTCTTTGGTCAAAACATTTTCCACGATTATTTGAGATAATCTTAAATCAATGCTTATTTCTGAGTAAATCCTCAAGACTCTGCCTTGGGACCAGCATTTAGTGTAATGGCTATGTCACTGGACTCCCACGTAGTTGACCATGGTTCGAGTCCTGGACCCGGTGGCTTAAACTCAAGCTGGGCGCGAGTGTGTGTGTGCCCAAGACCCCAGGAGGAGAATGGAGGAGAAGAGATTGTGG
>NW_006159552.1:1479590-1492189 GCF_000334495.1 Tupaia belangeri chinensis
AAAAAAAAAAAAAAAAAAAGACTCTGCCTTGTCAATCTGCCCTTTCCTGCTCCATTAATAAATCATCTGGGATTTGCTTTGCCAATAGAAACCATTTGATGTGTTTTCCAAGACAGTTTCTCATTCCCTATCGATAGAATTGAGGAACTGTCTAGAGGAGGATCTTACGTGCCCAGGCCACCTTAGGGCATTGGCAAGCCAGACTGGGAATTCGCAGAGTTCAACAGTATGTGGAGATGGGCCTTGTCTTATTTTCTTGGTGCTGTTCTTGGCACTCAACTTCAGCTTGTTCACCAGCAATGGTTCTGGTCAATCCCACTGAGAGTTCACTTAGACTAGCATTTGGGAGAGTTAGAGATCTTCACACCAGCACAGGTGGTATCCAGGTGACCTCAGAAATCTCCAGAGATGCCTAAAGCAACATTAAATTAGAGCTTAAAGAACCTTACAGACAATCTTTTCCAGTGTCGTCATTTTCAGATGAGGAAAGTGAAACTTCCCCCAGGAACCCCTTCCCCAATGCTTTGATCCTCTTAATAGCCCGAGGTAATTAGTGAGGAAGCCAGTGCTGTAATCCAGGTGTCCTGATTCCTTGTCCCATGTCTTCTCCTTGGAATTTCTTTCTTCATGATCTAGGACCATCACCATCCATGGCAAGGACTAAATACGTCCCATGGCCCTGTGGAGATTTGGCCCATGACTCCTCAGGCATTTCCTCTGCTCACGCATACATCTTTAATCTTATCTTGATCGAATCTTTGCCAGCTCACTTTCAACTAAGCCCCTGGTTCAGCCAGCTGAGAAACTACCTCATTCAGACTGGATGAAAGGAAATGGTGACTGTCTTGTGATGAAATTGCTATACTAGGCTTCCTACTAGAACAACAAATTCTTGACTCTGGAAAACGATATCAAGTTCCCAACTCCAAGAGGGGAAAGACTTCTTTAGAAACTGAAAATCGTGATTATCTTCTTTCTTCAAACTGGTGGTTCACATCACCCATTCCTTTCATTCTATCTTTTATTTCTTCTAAAAGTAGAATAGTAAATGAAATGATTGGCTTTCATCCAACTCCTCAGTTAGAGAAGAAACTTAGAAAAAAATAACGCTTGGGAAAGTAACGTATGCAATTAATTTTCCTACATATGTGGGCAGAGCATCTGCGGTGAGCTAGTCCCCATGTTAGGTGCTCGGTGGTTAAGTTAGGGAATGAAATAAAGATGCTTTTCTCATGGAATGTGTATTCTAGTGAGGGAAGTCAAACAGCACATGACCGCAAAGTTAAATTAGTACATTAGCAGGCTAGCAGTATATGGAAACAATGAAAACTAGAGTGACAGAAGGAAAACTAGGAAGAACAGACATTTAAACAGAGACTTGAAGAGGTGTGGGAATTAGCTGGGCACGGCAAGCTGGGAAGAAATGATTTGCTGTCTTTGAGCATGTGTGTACATCCACAGCATGTGACCGTATGTCTACCTTGACAAAGTAGATGTTCCTTGAAACCTATTGAAGGGTGTTCACATACACACACACACATGCTGCTTTCTGTAAGGGGAAAGAAAAATAATATGTAGAGCTGATAAATTACTTTATATGGGGACCAGCAGGTGGCATGGTGGGTAAGGCACTGGACATTCCCACATGGCTGACCAGGGTTCAAGTCTTGAATCTGGTGGCTTGCTTTCTCACTTCTTCTCTCTCTCACTCTTACCCTCTGTCTCTCTCTGGTCAAATTAAAAAAAAAAAATGAATGAATACATATAATAAAAAATAAATATTTTAAAAATTACTTTATATGTAAACACAGTATTTATAATAGGTAAAGTGGAAAATTACGCAGATGCCTGTCCCTTTGTGAGTAAGAGAACAGAGATGGGAAAATGAAACTGTTCTCCCTCTGCCTTAGCCGACTGGAGGATCTCCCCATTGGTTTCCCAGAGTTACCTGATAGCATTTGTTCTTTCTGGATTTAGACTAAAGGAAGAGATTGTGGAAAGAAGCCAGGAAAGAATGCAAAAAGTAGAGATCGAATAAAAAAGGGACAGGAGATATAAGCCCAAGGAGAGTGGTTCTCCTGCCCTCCACTGCCAGGAATGTGTCTCTAACAGACAGGCTGCTAGGTGCAGTGATCAGAGAGGCCTGGGGCAGACCTGGTTCTGCTTGCCCATGGTCAATTCCCAAAGTTGTGTGTGTGTGGGGGGGGTGCCTGCATGTCCTGGGGAAATAGCCTCAGGTGGTGACTGCTCTGCTGAATGTTGGCCCAGGGGAAGGCTTGGAGAAGAAGCTTCAGGAGAAATTGTTCTCTACCATCCTGTGGAACCTCCCCTGTTCAGCACCCTTTCAGCAATCAGACAAAGCTACCTGTGAGCATTCCGGAGAACCATGATTTTCTCATTCATTTTTGATTTTCTGATTTTGACACGGAGACATTGCCACACCATGCTCTTAACTGTGAGACCGGGTTGAAATATGGCTAAGACCGGTGCAGACGGGCCCTTCTCATCCATACGTGGTCCTGTTAATGATGCCTAGTTCTCACGGGCTTCTCTGAGGTTCATGAAAAGACATGAATAATGAACCAGGAGTAAGAACAAGACGCATGTTCTCCAGGACTGTGCTGTCTGTCCGGAGCAACATGGATCAGACTTCCAGACTGAAATGGAAAAGGAGGACTGGGACTTTAAGGACCTGCCACCAAGTCAAACACCATAACGATCTCATGTTCAATACTAAAAACTCTTGCAAATTAGGCATAATCTGTAAGCTGTTTATGCTTTAATATTGAAGTCATTGAACTTGCTATTAAACTGAAAAATATTCTTAATTCCCCCACCCCTAAATCTTTTTATTTGTTTATTTTAAAGAATTATCTATTTAATTTTATTTATTCATTCATTTATTTTAATTTTATCAGAGAGAGAGACACAGAGAGAAAGGGAGGGAAAGTGAGAAAGCAAACCACCAGGTCTAGGACTTGAACCATGGTTGGCCAGGTGGGAGGGTTCAGTGCCTTAACCACCATGCTACCTGCTGGCCCCTACTTATGTATTTATTTATTATTATTGTTTTATACATTCAATTGCTATACATCATTTGGCTTGCATAGAGCATTTATCCAACATGAAATATACCTCCGACCAGTCCAGTTGAGAATACTATATACATCATCATCAATAGGTAATAAACCATTTCTGTGTCCCACAAATGTCTTAACCTCTCTATTTTCTTCTCCCTAATTAAAACTTCCCTACCCTCTTCCCCGCCCCCAACCTCCTTCCACTCCAGTGTCTATAATTATTTTCAATGCTTTTATTTCCTCCAGTCTTTCAGTTTCTACCATAGTCTGGACAGTTAGTATATGTTGAGTGGAGACATACAATGTCTCTCTTTCATAGCCTGACTCGCTTCACTCAGCAATAAATCTTCCATGTTTGTCCCCTTTTATCAAATACCAGAGTCTTGTTTTTTATGGCTGAATAGCATTTCATGAAGTATACGTGCCACACTTTTTCAATCCATTCATCCGTTTGTGGACATTTGAGTTGGTTCCATGTCTTCTAGTGAAGCTATTACTGAGAAAAGATGGTCTAGGTTTATTACATAGATTTAAAAATCCCGGTGTATCTCTGCATACCTCTAGGGGCAAAGCCCATTCTAACCAAAGGAGCACAGATGTCTGAATCTTTTAAAAGACCAAATTCTGGGCACTGAAGTGAAGCAAGTTTGGAGTGAGTATCCTTATTCAGCATCATCTGTTGCTTCTGCTTGGGTTGGCTGAGGTTCCCAGGATACACTCATTTTACCGGCAAAGGTAGAGGAAGTAAAGATTGAGAGTTTTGAAGATAAACTAATTCCAATCATTAGTTTTCTCAATATTGCTTTGATTTCCAACTTTCAGCTGTTAACTAGATGCTTTACCGAAGTCTGTTTATTTAAATGCCCAAATGTCAGTAAGGTTATTGTTAATGTATTACTAGGGGAGGAATGTTTTCCTCTCTGGCCTTCAAGGTGGATGTTTATGGGTTTTGCCATCATTTTCTTTTCTTTTTTTTCTTTTTTTTGGAGAGGTTTTTTTGCTATAGGGCGCGTGTGCTCGCCAGACAGAGAGAGACAGAGAGACGGAAAGTGAGAAATCATCCACGGGGGGGTTAGCCATGCCGCAATCCCTTCTCCTCCATTCTCCTCTTGGGATCTTGGGCACGCACGCACACGTGCCTGGTGTGAGTTTAAGCCACCGGATCCGGGACTCGAACTGCGGTCGACTACATGGGAGTCCAGCGACATAGCCATTACACTAACTGCTGGTCCCAGGTTTTGCCATCTTAAGGCTATATATGCTGCTAACAAATCTGACTTTTCCTCCTACATCTATTACCAGGCACTTGAACATTGCCACATTGCTTTCTGCTGAGAGCCACAGCTGAGTTCTAACTCTCATTTATCTGGAGGGAACAAAGGGATCCAAAGTATTGTCAGTGGCGGACAAGATGCCACCTTTTGGCTATTTTCCATAGTATTCAGATTCATATCTAAGTTCAACATGCTTTGTATGTTTTTTTTCCCACATGCTGGGACAGGCCTGTTTTCAAAGACAAGATTCAGGAGTGGAAGGAAGAGGCTTGTTATACCTCTCTTTCTAAAATGTGAAAGATTCCCTAGCTGGGGATGAGTTGAGTTTAGCTTTGGTCAGTCTTTGACCCAAGTCTCAGGAATTTCTGCATGATTTTCCACCCCTATCCCCAACTGCGGATCTGCCCTTTAACTAAAAGAAAGATGTCTCCCTTCCCCCCCCCTTTGATGTTTTATCTGAATCCTTGGCAAAAGTCTAGCTCATAATTTTTTAATTAAGATGCCTGTATTTGAAAAGGTGGTGACAACTGGGCCCCAGGCTCATCTGGTTTATCACATGCTCCAGGACAGGTGTAGGTCTGGATTTCCATCAGGCCATAACATGAAGTCAGGGCTCATGATCATCTCGTTCTTCACAGGAACAGAGGCTCATTGAAATCCAGGGAGACCCTCCATTCACCAACCTGCCCAGTGTCTTTTTGCTTTCTATATTTGAATTTTCTCACCACTAGATTGGAACTTTAAGGTTTCACGAGATTCGTTTCTTACTTGGGAGAGATCATCTTTCTCTTTGGCAACCATTAATATTTTACTCACTTGGGCAAATAATTTAGAGTATTTATGATCTCATGTGACATGATGCTTGCCTAAATATTGGCAAATATATATATATAATTTTTTGGAGAGGTGGAGAGGTTTTTTTGCTATAGGGCGCGTGTGCTCGCGAGACAGACAGAGAGAGACAGAGAGACAGAAAGCGAGAAATCACCCCCAGGAGGGATGGCCACGCCGCAATTCCTTCTCCTTCATTCTCCTCTCGGGATCTTGGGCACACATGCACACGTGCCTGGCTTGAGTTTTAAGCCACTGGGTCCGGGACGCGAACCAAGGTCGACTACATGGGAGTCCAGCGACAGAGCCATTACGCTAACTGCTGGTCCCAATATTGGCAAATATTTGTGTCAAGTACACAATCACCCTCGCAGTCCCTGGCAGATGGTACAACGCCAGAAGTAAACTCTTAAGATAGCCCCCCAAAGAAGGAGAATTAATCAACTCTTCACGAGTCTCTGTTCATAGCTCTATTAAACAGTAGACAGCACGGTCTTGTGGAGGGACAGCTACATATGATCAGGGACAGGTTGGTAGATCCTGAACTTGAGACCCTCAGAAGCGTTGGCCATGGAGCAAGTAGAGAGGGCTTCCGAAGACCAGCTCATTTAAGAGAGATTTATGATGTACATTAGTTTCAATGGTTGAGATTTCCAGAAGGCTGAAGGGCATCTCATTAAGTATGGGAACTTTATAGCATCGACTGTTTTTGAGGGTCATGTACTACATGCTTCTTTGCCCCAAATTTAATATTTCTGAGCTTTGAGAGGAGATGCTTGCCTCACTGCACGTCACAATTAACCCTAGATAATCTCAGTTTATGCTCCCAAAGTAATTAGTAATAGTATCACTTTCAGTCTCAAAAGTGTACTTGTGGGACCAGCAGATGATATAATGCTTACGTTGCTGGTTTCCCATGTAGTCAACCGTGGTTCGAGTCCTAGATCCTGCAGCTTGAGAGTCATGCTGGGCATGTGTATGTATGCATGCCCAAAATCCCAAGAGGAGAGTGGAGAAGGCATTGCAGCGTGGCTATCCCCAGTGGGAGGTGGGGTGATTTCTCACTTTCTTTCTCTCTGTTTTTCTCTGTCTCTCTGGCAAGAGCATGTGCCCTATAGCAAAAAAACACTCTAAAAAAAGTGTACTCATGAACTGGACTATGGAGGAACAGTAAAATGTCATAGTCTCTGAGATTGACCCAGATGGGAAGGCTTCACCTTCATGTCCAGAGAACTCTCTGAACATTCTGGGCACACATGTTGTGGGTCTGGTTGAGGCTGGGGTAGGATAGCGGCATCGAGACTTTGTTGGGGGTGCTGTCTCTCTTGCTCATGAAGTAAATGTATAGATAATCTTGGAAAAAGACTTATCATTTGGATACAAAATGGTATGATCACACTGTATAATGCTAGTGAATATTGCTGATTCTCTTTAACACAGCACAGAGATACCTGAAGCTTTGGGGTGCTTACTTCCAAAAAGAGATGTTCTTTGTATTCTTGTGGTCCCTTAATATGCTCATAATTTGTTTCCTTTCTTGAACAATGCCAAATATAATTGCAACTGTTTTAAAGTCCTTGTTTTTAAAGCTTATTTCCTCCATGAATAAGAGAAAGAGGGAGAGAAGAAGAATAGGGAGAAAAAGAGACAGAGAGACAGGAGCCCACATCAGGGTCTTCCTGCTGCGATCCACACCTAGTTGCATATTACAGGCATGCCTCTGCACCCAGCATGCTTGGGGAAGTCTCAGGACTCAAACCCAGGACCTTTCCCATTTCGGTCCAGTTGTGCTACTGCTACAGCACTGCCTGACTCTTGAAGTTTGCTTTCAAACTTGGTTACATGGTTTTAGAGCAGCCTTTAGTTTAGGGTGTTTTCTTCTTTTCTTTCTCTCTCTCTCTCTTTTTTTGCTTCCCTGCTGTGCATACCCAGTGCCTCCAGAGGGAAGATTTTTTTTCCCTTCTCTCTGGCTTCTTTTTTTTCTTCTCTGCTGTGCATATCCAGTGCCTCCAGAGGGAAAATTTTTTTCCCCTTCTCTCTGGCTGGGAACATCAACAATTTGTTGCCCCATATAAACTCAGGGGCCATTCTGCAGGTTCATTTCTGGTGTTTCTCCCTCCCACCATGAGCAGTTTCTTCATATCCATGCACTGACCAGTTCTCAACTAGACTGCAGGGGACTCCTCTTCAAATCTCTGAGTCTGTCCTTCTGTGTAGATCTCTGAGTGTCTCTCTCTTTTCCAGGAAGCTCTCTCTTCTACATACTCAACTCTGAAAATGTAAGTGCCTTATCATCCCTGAACTCTCAATTATGTCTACTTGGCTCAAGGAGACTGCTGGCTTTGGTTCAGGTCCCCTCTTGCACTCTTAATGCAAAGCTCTCCACAACCTGTAAACCTGGAGCAATCCTAGGGCTCTTACTTGTTTCCTGTCTCTTAGAAATCAGGGTCCTGTGCTGCCTGTTAGCCAGGGTCTAAAAATCATTCATCCCCTCCCCCTCCCATTTGTTGTTGTTTAAGGTAGGAGAGTGAATCTGATGCATGTTACTCTACCATGGCCGGAAGTGCAAGTCCTGAATTTTGGGACTCTTTTCATCTCCCTTTCTTTGGTATTGGTACATTCTTCTCCAGTCTCAGCACGAATGCATCTTTTCTCTTGGTTCTGGTGTTGCTAATGGTCAACACTCTTGCTGCTGTAGGCCTATACCTTCATCTTTCCCGTCTTCTATTCCTCTCTTCACTTGTCTAATTCTTCTCTCGTGTTTCTCTCATGCTTTCTAGATTTGGATTAGGTGGCTGTTCTTCCATAGACATCGTCATCTATGGGATCAAACTAAAACTTATTTTTTCCCCCAAAAATAATGGTTTCTTTCGGCCATCCATTGGATTCTGCCTTCCCAATGTCCTCACTGTCTACCTACATTTGTTGTGGCAGAGAACACTGATGCAACTTTACCAGCAAAGAGAAGTGGCCAGTCTGTCTGTCTGTTATCTACTATCTATCTATCTATCTATCTATCTATCTATCTATCTATCTATCTATCTATCTATCTATCTATATCTACCATCTATCTATCTATCTATCTATCTATCTATCTATCTATCTATCTATCTCTATCTATCTATCTATCTATCTATCTATCTCTATCTATCTATCTATCTATCTATCTATCTCTATCTATCTATCTATCTATCTATCTATCTATCTATCTCTATCATCTATCTATCTCTATCTCTCTATCAATCATCTATCTATCTCTATCATCTCTATCAATCTAGCTATATCTATTTATAACTATATAAATCTATCTATATCTATTTATATCTATCTCTGTCAATCATCTATCTCTATTATCTATCTATCATCTATCTCTATCATCTCTGTCTATATCTATCTATCTCTATCAATCAATCATCTATCTCTATTATCTATCAATCATCTATATATCTATCTCTATCTAATCTATCATCTATTTATCCATTGATCTATCTATCTCTCTGTCACCTACCCATCCATCCATCCATTTATACATCATCTACTATTTTTCCTAATTATTATTTTCCCACTGCTTCCTCCCTGGCTGACATCACTGTACATGGAGGAAGGTTCAAACAGGCTGGTGTCACTTTATGGTATTCTCAAAGGCTGTCGTCAGAGCCCAATGCAGGATATGTCCCTTCCCTTAGGGTTTTATGTCAGTCACTCATAGTTTAGGATAATTATGAATTATGAACTTAATGTGATGAATTCATTTGTCCTTTTAGGCACTTACATACTTCAATATTGACCTTTATTTGATTTAAATCTTTGAGGTTTTACGTCCCTTTATTCCTCTTGGTTTCCTGTTGAAGTTCTGAATTCTGAAAACATAATTGATCATCTTTGTCTCACAAGTGCTAACACTAAAAGAACTCTCTTCCACATCCGTGTTCCTCTTTGGTTCCCTTTCTTACTTTCTAAATTAATTTATTCCACAAAGTTTTATTCACAAACTATTATCTTATAGACTACACTAGATGATAGAGAAACACATATTGATATAACACATCCCTGTCCTCAGGAAGTTTACATTTCTAGTTGAGAGGATGATCGCAATGTAACAATGGAACAGTCCCAAGTAAGCCCAGGGTACTATGAGAAACAGAACTTGGGTGCCAAGTTTGAATTTTCTGAGAGACTTTCACAGAGACAGGAGTATTTAGAACAGGCAGAAGATAAAAAACGGATGGATGGATTTGTAATTTTTTTTAAAGGCAGCCTGAAGAAAAATCAAAGATGAGAATACAGAACATTTGGAATAAAGTATGAAATTTGTAGAAGAACAGGGTAGTGGTAACAAGGATGAAAACGCAGAGGTAGGAAGTGACAGATCATGAAAGGTCTTGTATAACATGTGAAGACTTTGGGGCTTTATATAAAAGCATCTGGAGAAAAGGTGAAAGTGTTTTGCTAGTGAGGTGATAGGACCAGGCAGATATAATAAGATTCCCCTGGAAGCAGTGTGGAGAACAGATTCTACAAGAACAAGACTGGAAGGAAAATATCTGGCAGCCTTGGTTTAAATCGAAAGAGAAACAACAATGAAGATAGAGGTGACAGGAATGGAGAGAGAGAGAAAGGGAGATAGATGATAGATAGATAGATAGATAGATAGAGAGAGAGAGAGAGAGAGAGAGAGAGAGAAAAAAAAACATGGAGGTAGAGAGAGAGAGAGAGAGAAACATGGAGGTGGAGCTGACAGAACTTGGTTATGGAGAAAGAGAGGGAGAGGGAGAGGGAGAGAGAGAGAGAGAGAGACATGGAGGTGGAGCTGACAGAACTTGGTTACGGAGAAAGAAAGAATCATCCAAGAAGACCCTTGGGCGTCTAGTGCTAATGATTGTGAGACTACCTGGGCTACTCACTGGAAAAGGGATACCAAACAAGACATATTTTGACTACAAACTGATGAGCTCAGTGTTGGCTATGAGGGAGAGGGAGAGAGAGAGAGAGAGAGACATGGAGGTGGAGCTGACAGAACTTGGTTACGGAGAAAGAAAGAATCATCCAAGAAGACCCTTGGGCGTCTAGTGCTAATGATTGTGAGACTACCTGGGCTACTCACTGGAAAAGGGATACCAAACAAGACATATTTTGACTACAAACTGATGAGCTCAGTGTTGGCTATGTTGAATTCCAACAGTTGGTGACATGTCACTAGAGTTGCCCTGAAGCTAATTGGAAATATGGTTTGACAGTTCAGTAGAGTTTTTTGGGAGTGATAGTGGGGTCTACAGCTTACAAGTCGTAGATCTAAAGAACAGTTGTGACCCTAGGGTGGAGGCAGGCCATTCCCAAAGGACAAAACTGTACTCGCAGCCTGTACCTAAAACCTGTTCCAAATCTGTACTTCATTTTGTAGTGAAGAGCAAGATTAGAGAGTGGCATCGTGATAATCCAAAGATCATCTTAAATGAAAGGAGTATTAAAATGAGCAAAATGTTGGGCTCACCCTGTGGCTTATTCCAAAGAGTCATGAACACATGACCTCTGTCATTGCCTCTCTTTGTCATTACATCTGGTATATCTAGAAGAAAAGGTAACAATGTATTAATGTTCATATGTATACTTACAACTCACACGTCTACATTTTTGTAGACTTCATCCCTAAATAGGCTACATGAGGCTCTGAAATTCTATATGTAAATATGCACACACACACACACACACATATTACATATATGCAGACTCAGCTCCTCTAATGGAAATGTCGAGGCTCAGTAATTCACTTGGCACTTCCCAACCTTCTGGACTGTTTTTATTTTTAACCTCATGGCATTGAACTTTTCATGCATCATGTCCCATGACTATCTTTTTTGTTTTTTGTTTTTGTGAGAGGTTTTTGGTATAGGGCAGAGAGACACAGAGAGACAGAAAGCGAGAAATCACTCCCCAAGGAGGATGCCCACGCCGCAATCCCTTCTCCTCCATTCTCCTCTCGGGATCTTGGGCACGCACGCACACGCGCCTGGCGTGAGTTTAAGCCACTGGGTCCGGGACGCGAACCGTGGTTGACTACATGGGAGTCCAGCGACATAGCCATTACGCTAACTGCTGGTCTCAATGTCCCATGACTTTTAATGCAATAGTTATCTTCCTGAGATTTCTGACCTGTATTCTCATATTGGTTAGAATTCCTGCATTGGCCAAGCTTAATCTTACATATTGATTTTTTTTTTTTTTTAGTAATTTATTTATGCGAAGGTAGAGATTTTAGAGCTTTGCCAATTTTTCAGCGTAGTGGTAGAATAGGACCTTGGAATTCAGACAGGCTTCATGTTGAATTCCATTCTGAGACTGACTAACCTTTCTCTGTGAGACTGGGTCTCTGCACCTAAAATTAAAGATGAAATAAAGGTGTCATAGATTACAGTTGCAAATTTTAAACTAGTTGCAAAAATTAAATCTGATCATGCATGTGAAGTGCTTTGCTTAGTGATAGAAACATTAAAAAAATGGGGGGACCAGCAGTTAGTGTAATGGCTATGTCGCTGGACTCCCACACGGTTGACTACGGTTTGTGTCCTGGACCCGGTCGCTTAAAACTCATGCCAGGCTCATGTGCGTGCGTGCCCAAGATCCCAAGAGGAGAATGAAGGAGAAAAGATTGCGGTGTGGCCATCCCTTCTGGGGGTGGTTTCTCACTTTCTGTCTCTCTGTATCTCTCTGTCTGTCTTGTGAGCACACGCTCCCTATAACAAAAACCTCAATAAAATAAAATAAAATAAAATAAAATAAAATAAAATAGAATAAAGGGGACCAGCAGATAGAGTGATGGCTGCGTCATTGGACTCCCACATAGTCAACCGCAGTTCGAGTCCCAGGCCCAGTGACTTAAACTCATGCTGGGCGCTTGTGCATGCATGTCCAAGATCTTGAGAAGAGAATGGAGGAGAAGGGATTGCCGTGTGGTCATACCCCCGGGGGTTGATTTCTCACTTTCTGTCTCTCTCTGTCTTTCTGGCGAGCACATGCACCCTATAGCAAAAGCCTCCCCCCCCAAAAAAAAGAAGAAACATACAAAAATGTTTAATAAATTGCTCCTTGTTATGTTGTGTTCGCTGTGTTATTTATTATCTTCTCTAGTGATCTGGCTATTTCAGCTTGACCAGCACTTTTTATCAAGAGCCTCATATGCTGTTGGGTCCCTGTGTTCTCATGCTTTGTCCGGGGTGCAGGGACATTCAGAAATGGAAAAATCTCTAATTAGCATCCTGAAAGTATTTATTGTCAACTTCAATCAATCGCATTATTTCCCACTTCACATTCGCCTCTGTTACTGACGCCCTTCCACCATCCAGGGGAAATATTTGTAAAGGTTTTTCTAATTGTCTTTGGACTTTGGAAGACTTTTGATGTGTCATAAGGGAGCTTT
>NW_006159552.1:1492220-1514243 GCF_000334495.1 Tupaia belangeri chinensis
CTTTCCCTGTCGCCATCTGTAACTCTTTGTTCAGGCCTTGGCCGGAAAAACAAAAACAAAAACAAAAATAACAAAAAAACCCAACACACTAACTTAGGAAAATAACATTTGGCAGGAACTTGGCAACAATAACCCCTTTGTTGCCAGAATCCTTGTTCATAGTGTAGGTGGCTCAGATGGCAATGAAATGCATTTCCCTATAAATTCTCAGTGGTGTGCTTATTTTTACTGATGGTTAATAACTACCCTATCTCTAAGGCAACCAAATTTCACAGCTTGCGGAACAGGGATATCGACATGTATAAATAACACGCTGCTTTTGTTAGTACCTGCCGAATTCCGCGGCATTCTCAGAGTGACAGTGGACTTAGCAATGATTATTTCCCACTTCATGCTTTGTCTGTCAGTACTTTGCTCCTGCCTGGGATGCCTCTGTGATAACAAGATGCCTACTATGTTCAGTGTCAACCATTAATCATGCACCGGACTAGGCACCTCAGGTTCATTATCACATTTAATCTTCACAACGCTTTGAGGTCGGTACTAGCATTCCCGTTTAAAAGATGGGAAAAGCAGGTTCAAAGAAGTTATGTACCTTGCTCAGAGTCAGATAGCCATCAAGTGATGAATTAGAATAGTGACCTGGGGGGACCAGCAGTTGGCATAACGGTTATGTCACTGGACTCCCATGTAGTTGACTACAGTTTGAGTCCTGGACCGGGTGGCTTAAACTCACTCCGGGTGCATGTGCGTGTGTGCCCAAGATTCTGAGAGAACAGAGGAGAAGGGATTGTGGTGTGGCCATCCATCCTGGGGGATGATTTCTCACTTTCTGTTTCTCTGTCTCTCTCTGTCTTTCTGGCGAGTGCACGCACCCTATAGCAAAACAAACAAACAAACAAACAAACCAAAAACCAAAACCTTCTCCAAAGAAGAGTGATCTGGGGGACCAGGAGATTGCATAATGGTTACGTCTTTGAACTACCACATAGCTGACCCTGGTTCGAGTCCCAGACCCAGTGACTTAAACTTACGCCATGGGTGATTTCTCTCTGTGTCTGTCTCTCTGGCAGCCCATGTGCCCTATAGCAAAAATCTCTCTCTCTCTCTTTTTCTGGAGGAGAGCGTTTTATTATTCGTTTGTATAGAAAACTCAGCATCTGTACACTTAACCCAGTTTGGTGGCAAGCTCTTTAACCTTTGCCATTTCCAGTCTTGCGATGTGAGCCAGAGTTGGGGCCCAGGATGTCGCCTCCCCAGTGGTGGCGGATCTCATTGTATCTGTCATTGTAATTGGTCCTGATGGCTTCCACCAGCTTCACCAGGGCGCCTTTGTCCTCTGAGTTAACTTGTGCGAAGGTGACAGTGGGTATAGGCTTTCCTGTGTGCCAGGCACCTGACCTGGCATCCCCTGGGTAATGCAGTAGGGAAGCCCCATCCTCCAACACAGGGCAGGCAGAAGGACAGCCAGCTCATGGGGCCCCCGTTATGTGTGCCACCACCACCAGCTGACCCTTGTTCTCCACCAAGGTGGTGACAGTGCTGGCCTCTGCCCAGAGGACAGGCTGCCTCTTGAGACAAGTGGGAACATACCCTTTGCTGGCATCCTTCTTCTCAGCCCGGGCCAGCAGGTGCTGCTCCTTCTCCTGCTTTGTCTCTGGCTGTACCTGTGGGCCAGCTTAGGCTGCTGAGTAGCTGTTTGGTGGTCCAGGGCCTGGGGGAACCGGTTAATCACAGGAGGCACTTTCAAGATGGCCCTCTGCCTGTGTAGCCGAATGTAAGGGGGGGCATTTGGCAAAGTGGGTGAGGTCCCTTTTGGACTGGATGTCCTGTCCTATGCTAAAATTCTTAGGCCTTTTCTCGAATAGGGGACTGGTCACCTTCCTGGCCTCCTGCTTCTTCATGACAACAGGGGCCAGAGCCATTTTCTTGTCCTTGGTCTCCTTTCCCTTTGACATCTTGGGCAACTGGAGGAGAGAGAAAAATCTCTCTTTAAAAAAAAAAAAAAAAAAGAGTGGTCTGAAAGATCCATTTGATGCCAAAAATCATGCTCTTTTATACCACATTAATTTTACTCATGACAAGTCTTATCATATTTTCAGGTACTTTCCCAACGGCCCTCACTTTGGTCAATACATATCTAAAAAATGATTTAAGAATCTATTCAGCTCCACCCTTTACCCTTGGCATCTTCTCTCCAAAACAGGAACATTAGACATATGCAGAGAAAAAGGGCAAGATATTTCCTTCTTCTCAGTAACCGTGTGACACCAGGTAAAATATTTAAATTTGCTTTTCTCATGATTTAAATTACCAGAAAAAGTTAACTTATGTAGAGGCCTTGATTCTTGGGCACTGTATTTTTTATATATATATATAATACAGGCATAGCAGGTATGTGGAAAGTACTGAATGACAAATATAGTTTTGAAAACAAAGGTAAAAGTTGGCTCAAAGCTATGTAGTAGAACAAGTAGAAACATGAGATACATTAACTGATTGTTCTGAAAATAATTTATTTTTTTTATCTTGTGTATTTTTTTTTGTAGGTCTATAGCATAGTAAGAAGGAGCCTACATATTAGCAAGATATGGGTTACACAAATAATCTGTTTTCAACATGTATTTATAGCTTTGTCTGCTGTGCTACATAGCAATCGATTTTACAAAAATGCCTTATTTGACCTTCATTTTGCAAGATAGTTTTCTAGGTCTAGAATTTGGCAATGACATTCTTTGAGCATTTTAAAGATGTCATTCCATCATTTTCTGCATTCCATTGTTTCTTTTGAAAAGTCATCTATGTATAATTGTTCTTCCTCTGAGTGACCTGTCCTTTCCCCCTCTACCTCTGGTGCTCACTTTTGGCTGTTTTTAAGATTTCATTTTGCTTTTGACTTTTAGCATGTTGACCCTCTGATGTTTCCAGCATGCTATCGCTCTGATAGATAGGTACTGAACTCTTTCCTTTTGTATTTATCCTGTTTCAATTTTGTAGACCTTCTTAAATCTATGGGTTAATGTTTTTAACATTTTGGGAAAATTCTTGGACAAGGACTTCAAGTGTTGCTCCTACTCCTTTCTCCCCCTCCTACTAGAAGGCCGATTGAATATACATAAGACCTTCTCAGTATGTCTCGTGTTTACCCAGTCCGTGCACTCACTTATCTGTGGTTGTTTTTTCTCCCAGTCCTTGGCTTCTCTAGTTCTGATGTCTTGCTAGGTTTGTCTCCATTACCTAGCTGTGACACCTGCTGATAGCTCTAACCCTCTGCTTTTTGTTTGTGCTGAAGTGTTGCTTCAGAAGTAGCAAATTCTTCAGGGAGAAAAGCCAAGAAGAGTGTTAGACTGTGTGTGTGTGTGTGTGTGTGTGTGTGTGTGTGTGTGTGCGCGCGCTTGCTTTGGCCTCAAATACTACTAACTTGATCACTGTCTATTGACTTTCAAGAATCCATTTTGTATTCTGTTCAGCTTTAATAGCTATTCTCATCATGGTCATTGGATTGATGAAAGCTATGTTGGCAGAGCCAGAAATGAAAGTCCTATATTAATAAGTTTGAGGTAGAATTTCTGTTTCTTTTTTTTTTTTTCTTTTGGAGGAATGGGGGGGTCTTAGATAATGAGATATATGTAATAGCACTGAAATGAAAATGATAAAAGTTGAGTTTTCATTCCACAATCTACAGGATGTTGCTTTTTGATGATGGGCTGGTTTCTGTAAAATGGGTCGATTATCTCATCTGTAAAATTGCTAGGGATGTGGAAAGTATTTAAAGGAAAGTAGAAAGAGATGTTTCTGATAACATCTCTCTTATTATTCTTCCTCATTCTTTTACAAGTTAGCTCCATGTGGGAACTGAGAAATGAATTCTTAATTAGCAGGCTGACTATAACAACCACTAGCAACAATCATTCTTACATTATCTTATGCCATGTTTACCATCTCTCCACCCATCAAAGAAAACTGACAAGAGGGATGAGCAGATGCTAACTCAGTAGGAAAATGTAGTCAGAGTGAAGCACGTATTGAATTTGTAAAATTCTTACAGACTTAGGGCTTCCTGGGTAGCATTTGGGAGAGATTTCAAGATGTTTTCGACGAGGAAAGAGCAAACTACAGTATGTGGTTGTTTGCAAAACTGACTCTTACCTACCTGGACACGGGTGCATTTCAGAACACCACAATGTTAGGAGAGCAGACGTGTACCTGTTAATTTGAGCACTGCTAAGCACATAAATACGTGAGTTGTTCATATACATAGCTTGGTCATTTCTGTAAGCCAAAATTGACTCAACTTTTTTTTTAGGTTAACCTAATCTAAAAATATCACTTTCATCTCTTATTAATAGGATAGTTGTTATCTAACGCTTTGTGGTGGGTTTAAGGCTCCAGAATAAATCATGATTTGATTACAGGGTGGATCAAATTGTGCTGACTCATTCAGGATGGGCCTGGGCACAGACTTGTGGTCAGAACCAGGTCTCAGCTAAGACAGAGATCATCAAGTCCTCCTGTTTACATCATGCAGGAGAAGGACAGAAATGTTTGTATTTGAACAGGCATGAGGCTCAGGATAAAAGGAGCAAGGGAGGGAATAAAGCGTCTGAAAAATATTCTTTGTTGCTTCTAGTTCCACTAGAAGATTTTCCCTCCTGTTATTTATCCAAGTCATGAACTAGAGAAAAAGTCAAGTTAACGCTAGTACAGATAGGTAGACCTTAGGCTTTGAAGTTTGCTGATCTTCTATTCTCTCCAGGTTCATAGTCTGTTCTTTTTCACTTTGACAAGGAGGTTTTCACTCTTTTGGGTCTCCAGAGGCAACTCAGAGTGCCCAAGGCACTGTCAGTTTAAATCCCACAGGTAAGAAAGAAGGAACAGGAAGTAGTCTGTGTATAGGCCCAGCTTGTTCTCAGGGAAGCAGGGATGTTGTACGGGATATGAGACCTCTGGGATCAAATTGTCTTGCCATCTACTCCGCAGAATACACTGAAGCTTCCTGCTCTAGGATTCGAACATTATGACCAAGAGCTCAAGGGCACACTGTCTGCTTCTTCTTCTGCCACTACTGACACACACCTCCCATCATTCTTTTTTAGCAATTTAAAAAATTTTACATCTACTGGGACCAGCAGTTAGTGTAGTGGCTATGTCACTGGACTCCCATGTAGTCGACCGCGGTTCAAGTCCCAGACCCGGTGGCTTAGAACTCACGCCAGGCGCGTGTGTGTGCGTGCCCAAGATCCCAAGAGGAGAATGGAGGAGAAGGGATTGTGGCATGACCATCCCTCCGGGGTGTTATTTCTCGCTTTCTGTCTCTCTGTCTCTCTCTCTGTCTTTCTGGTGAGTTCACACGCCCTATAGTGAAAACCTCTCCAAAAGAAAAAAAATTTTACATCTACTCACTGAACATCTTCACAGCATACAAAACATGATTACCCATCCAGTATACACTGTATAGTGACTTAATCATACATGTTATCAACAAATAATTTTTCATTTCTTGTTTTACACACACACACATACATATAAATAAATACTCGTATTTCTCAGGCTCTGCCATTTCCCACCCTCCTCCCACATTCTTTCTGGTATCTATAGTTGTTTTCTATTCCTTTTTACCCCACCTTTTGTTGATTCCTCAAATATCTTAATTGAAATGCTTTCAATAAAAAGTTCAGCTTATATATACAATCTGTGAACACATGTCTGATTTTAGGTATGACACTCTGTCAGTACAATGAACATACTATAAAATAGCATGTAGCTGAGGTTATATAGCTTACCGTAGTTCTTAAATAGGTATTATTATTAATGTTATTATATTATTTTTAATGTATATTTTTTTAATGTCAAGAAAAGCAGTTCTAGCTTTAATAAACGAAAGACAAAAACATTTTAAGAGTAATTTGTTTAAGACTTAAAGTCAGCAGAAATGGTGTGCAGAGTGCAAGTGGAGGATGAGTCCCGGGGCTGCTGGTGAGCTGCGTTGAGCCCTAGTTAGCTAATTTGGGCATTGCCAGCCACTGTGACCTTTCAGCGGAATGGGGGACTCAGGCTAAAGACGGTCTCACTTTAAATGAATGAATGATGCAGGCAAAGTGTCCTAGACCTGTTTTTGGCTCCAGAGCCACTCCCAGCTAGCCTGGTATAGCTGTATCTTTCCAAGGGGCTATTCCACAACCTTGAAGATAACAGATATTAGATTTATTTTTAATTTTGAAAACCCAATAGAACTAAATTATGATATTCAGCTAACAATCTGCAGAGAAGCAAGAAACTAGGTGGCAAAGTGCCTTCATATTTATTCCATAGATACTTTGTCACCACAATCATCAGGGCCTCTTTCTAAATCTGTGGGACACTTTTCAGTCCTACCCTTTCTTGAACATTTTATAGTCATTTAATAATGCTGAAAATGCTGAGATGGCTACTGACCTTGAGCTGTAAAATATTGGTTTCATTGACTAAAAATGAAGATTTTTTGCTGAGACGTCTTCCTCCAGATTCATTTCTAGTGGTCTCTTGAAAAATGGAATAAAAGAGATTGCAGATCATCTCCTCCTGCATGCCTCTGAATGCTCAGATTGAACTTCAAGAATTAGAAAGAAATGCTGCATAGGAAAGCTCACACTGCTATACAAGAGAACCTAGTCTATGAAAAGAAACCCAAGAAAGAAGTAAAAAAAAAAAGAGGTGAAATTGTCCCAAGATGTCCCTTGCCCTGAAGAAAGATTGGGTAGCTCAGAAGAAGGCAAGTTTCCTCAGAGCTCAGGAGCGGGCTGCTGAGAGCTAAACCAAGTAATTTTCTATGACTTTATTCAAGATAAAAGATAATAAATTACAACAAAGCAAAAAACAAACAAACAAAAAGAATTAGGAAGAAACACATCATCCATCAGATGACCAGAAATCACTGCAGGGTCACAAGGGATATGGGAAAGCAAGAAAATACCTCTCCTCCAAGGGAAAAGAATAACTCCTCTTTTCCTCAGACAGTACAATGAAATTTATGGAAACGTCAGATAAAGAATTTAGAATATTCATAGTGATAAAGGTAATAGAGATGCAAGAGAAGAGAGACAATGAACTGCAGAAGAGACAGGAGAAAGGAGAGGATGAGTTCCAGAAGGTGAGGAAATTCTTGCAATATCTGAAAGAGGAAGTACACACTATAGAAAAATAATCAATGGACCTGTTAGAGAAGAAGGCTATAATACAGGAAGTCAAAACCTCCCTTGAAAGTATTAAAAGCAGACTAGATCATACAGAAAATCGAATATCAGATATAGAAGATAGAATTGCTGGCCTAGAAAAATCAACCATGAAGACTGAGAAAATTGCCCTCCCCAAAATGAGAAAATATACGAGAAATACTAGATATGATCAAACATCCAAACATCTGGATAATTGGTATCCCAGAAGGCAAAGAGACTCATAAGGGCATTGATAATCTATTTCATGAAATCCTGAAAGAAAACTTTCCACACCTAGAGAGACATTCAAAGATTCAGTTCTCCAAATAGAATCAAACCAAAAATATCTTCTCCAAGACAAATTATAGCTAGATTAACCAAGACAAGATACTAAGATTGTCAAGAGAGAAACACCAATTTACCTGCAAAAGATATCCCATCAGGCTAACAGCAGACCTCTCACTGGAAACAATGCAAGCATGGAAAGAATGGGAACATATATTCAAAGTATTAAGGGAAAAGTATCTTGTCTTTGTGGCTTTGGTCAATCTGGCTGTATTGTGTCTTGGAGAGTATCTTCTTGGGTTGATTTTATTTGAGGTCCTTTGTATTTCTTGGGACTGGATCTTTGAATGCCTCTTTAGGTGTGGAAAGTTTTCTTTCAGGATTTCATGGAATAGATTATCAATTCCTTTATTATTCTCTTCATCTTCTGGGATATCGATTATTCGGATGTTTGGACATCTAGTGGTATCTAGTATTTCTCGTTTATTGTTCTCATTTTTGGGGCAATTTTCTCAATCTTCATGGTTAATTTTTCTAGTCCAGCGATTCTGTCTTCTACATATGAGATTCTATCTTCTGTATGATCTAGTCTGCTTTTAATACTTTCAAGGGAGGTTTTGACTTCTTGTATTATAGCCTTAATCTCTAACAGTTCCACTTGATTTTTTTTTTTATGGTGTATATTTCCTATTTCAGATCGTACAAGAACTTCCTCATCTCCTGGAACTCGTCAGCTCTTTGTTCCTGCTTCTTCTGCAGTTCATTATCTCTCTTCTCTTGCATCTCTGTTAGCTTTGTCACTATGGATTTTCTAAATTATTTATCAGACATTTCCGCGAGCTCCATTGTACTGTCTGTAGATGAAGAGGAATTATTCTTTTCCAGTGGAGGAAAGAGATCTTCTTGGTTTCTCATATTTCTTATGCCCCTGTGATGATTTCCGGTCATCTGATGGGTTATATGTTTCTTCCTAATTTCTTGAAGTTCAATCTGAGCATTCAGAGACGTGCAGGAGTACATGATCTACAATCTCTCTGCTGTTCCATTTTTCTCCCTCTGTGCATCAGATTCAGTGGGAATTGAGGAATATTCTGATCCTAATAATATTCAGATGTTTGGCTATGGTTCACTCATACCTGTCTAGACACTCAGTGCATGGAGGCTGAGCAGCAAAGTGATGATGGTAAAAGAGAAAGGAAAAAAAAAAAACAGAGGAAGGGAAAAAACAATTTAAAAAGACAATGTTCTTTTTTTCTTTTTAAAAGAGCAAAAAGTGAAAAATGAAAACTGTGCAGTGCGCAAACACTGCATCAAAGTAATTTTTCACAGCTCAAATTCAGTAAGCATCTCAGAAGGTCAGAGTTTTTGCCTCTCCTAAATGGGAGGGGTGAAAGGCAAGAATTAGCAACATAAAGGAGAGGTTGAGAGCCAAGAAAATACTTTACTTTAAAAAATAAAAAAATAAACAAAAGATAAGAAAAATTTTTAAAAAAATGTAAAGAGAGAGAAACAGAGAGAAAGGTACTGAGGTTCTACCACTTCTAGATTGGAATCTGGAGGGTGAAGTCTCAGCAGAAAATCTTCAGCAGTCAGTCTTATTCCTGAAAGTAATTTTTCACAGCTCAAATTCAGTAAGCATCTCAGAAGGTCAGAGTTTTTGCCTCTCCTAAATGGGAGGGGTGAAAGGCAAGAATTAGCAACATAAAGGAGAGGTTGAGAGCCAAGAAAATACTTTACTTTAAAAAATAAAAAAATAAACAAAAGATAAGAAAAATTTTTAAAAAAATGTAAAGAGAGAGAAACAGAGAGAAAGGTACTGAGGTTCTACCACTTCTAGATTGGAATCTGGAGGGTGAAGTCTCAGCAGAAAATCTTCAGCAGTCAGTCTTATTCCTGAAAGTAATTTTTCACAGCTGAAGTTGAGTAAGCATCTCAGAAACTTCCCATCATTCTTTTTTTAAAAATTTTTTATTATCATCATAATCTTCCTTATATTACATTGGATTACATATAACTTTACAGTGTATTACATTGCTTTTTCAAAAGGGAATGCCATGCAAGTCAGTCAGTACAAAGACATTAATCTCCCCGCTTCAACATTCAATATCTTTTCTATGTTTTCCCCAATCATTATTATTATTATTATAATTATTTTTTAAAACAGTCAATCGCTATATCTCATTTTGCTTGTAAAAATACTTTGCCCATCATGAAATACTTCTCAGACCAATCCAGTTGAGAATACTATACATGTCATCAACAGTTAATAAGCCATATCTGTTTCTCACTAATGTCCTGCCTCTCTATTGTTCACTTGCTATCTTTCTCTATCCTCTTCTCTTCACTAACTTCCCATCATTCTTTAAACACAAGCATCCACAACATATTTTCTTTCTTTCTACATTATACTTTTGCTTGCTGATAGCCTATATCATTCATGGATTTTGTTTACTGCCTTCTCTGTGCTTCTCTACTGTCTGTGTCCTCATCTATACGTAGCACAAATGCCCCAACCCAAAGGACATGCTGGTTCCTGTAAGTCCATTTGTATGAAGAACTTGCGTCGAGCAGAATTCTTAGTCCAATCATCCTTCTGTATCATTCTTAGACCAGACACCAATCTTTGGTCCAGGACACAGTGACCAGGACATCAAAACCTCAAGTATAATCATGGTTACAGCCTAGAAGGTCTCTCGCCAGGAGGTTCTGAGAGAGGCACATAGCAGATACTTTACATAAAGTATCAATTTACACCATACATAGCTTTACTAGTGTGGTTACTGCTGCCACCCAGGCAAATCAAGCCAAATGTGTAACTATTTTACCAATTTGTCTGAACTGAGCAAATGAGGTTAAAAAAATTGTCCAGTTCTAGGGACCAGCAGTTAGCATAATGGCTATGTCGCTGGACTCCCACGTAGTCGACCGTGGTTCATGTCCCGGACCCGGTGGCTTAAAACTCACGCCGGGTGTGTGTGCGTGCGTGCTCAAGATCCTGAGAGGAGAATGGAGGAGAAGGGATTGAGCGTGGCCATCCCCCCTGGGGGGTGATTTCTCGCTTTCTATCTCTCTGTCTCTCTCTGTCTGCCTGGCAAGCGCACGCGCCCTATAGCAAAAACCTCTCCAAAAAAAAAAAAATTGTCCAGTTCTGATTTAGATTCCTTTCTGACTACTCCAAGGGCTTAGAGTGCTAATGAGCTCATGGGAATTGCCAACCAACACTGACTTCCTTGTTCAAGTTCAAGGCACACTCCTATAGAAGAGAGGACTAAAAGGTATTCAGGCTCCAGTGGTGGTATGGAATGCCAAAATGGTCTGCTTAAGGATAATTCCTTAAGGAATGTTTACTGGACTCACCTGAATGTCATGGAAGATGTCGGGATGTGGGACAAACAAAACCACACACGATGAGATGGGAACACACTATCCATGTCTATGGATCCCTTTAGAATGAGTTGCTCAACTACGGCACTGTTGATATGTTGGACTGAGTACTTGTTTGTCAGGTGGTATGCCCACTGTAGGGGATTCTGAAGCATCCATGGCCTCCACCTACAAGTCGATAGTAGCACCCCTCCTGCTGTTGCCATTTGTGACAACCAAACTGTGACCAAATAATCTCCAATGACCCCTCTAGAGTCTAGTTACTTTCAGTTGAGGACCACTGACTTAGAAAGAAGTAATTTATGGGTGAAAAACAAATCCGATGACTTCAAATTTCACATGAGTGAAATTCATTCTCAACACACTATTAATCAATCAACAAACAAGAGCAACACCCAACAGAATGATTAAACATACATATATATTTAGGACAACAGGTGGCATGGTGGTTAAGGCACTGGATTCCACATGGCCAACTTCGTGGTTTAAGTCCCATATCCATGGGTTGAAAAACATGCTGGGCATGTGTGTGTGTGTGTGCCCCAAATCCTGAGAGCATGAAGAAGGAATTGTGGTGTGATCACCCTCCTAGGGGACAATTTCTCACTTTCCCTCTCTCTCTTTCTCTATCTCTGTCTCTCTCTGGTGATCACACATGCCCTATAGCAAAAACTAAAAAATAAAAACAAAACATCAAAAATATACAAATATTTTAAAAAGTATATGTATTTATAAATTTATAAATCATACACACACACACACACACACACATATTTTAAAATTGCCAAAGGATACATGAATTTACAAGAGAGAAATGGGTGAGAGAAGGAAGCACTCCTCAATGGGACATGGTCATGCTGCAAATCCTTTATTCATCATTAGTTCATCCTTTCAGGATTTAGGGCACACCTACACATATGCCCAGCATACTTTTCAAGATGCTAGGGCTTAGATTCCAACCAGAGTCAGCCATGAGGGATCTGGTTCCCTTAATCACTAGACTATAGGACTGTTCCTTAAATAAAATATATTTTAATACAACACATGTGTCACTCTTTGGGGAATGAGTTCCTTTTTTTTGATTCCTGTGTGTGGCTTTATTTTCATTTACATGATGTCATTCAGGCAAATCTTGTGTATTTGCTAGGAAACTGTGTGTACCTGGTGATAACCAATGCTATCATTTTAGACCTTGATCTAATACTGTTTGACCCAGTTAGGAGTAGGATGGCCCTCAAATCTCTGGTTAGTGTGATTTTAGCAAAACGTAAGTAGATTCATTCTTTACTGATTAGAGTGGGACAAAATTAGGGAGTAAAATCTGCTATATGGAATCCGTTCAGCTGGGTAAAGTATCTTCACAATCTAAATGATGTATAGCAATTTAATGTATGAATAACAATAAAAAATAAATTTAAATAAATAAATAAATAAAAGGTTGCCTGTGATTGTGTAGAAATGTTCCCACTGTGCAAGACAGGGAAGATCTGACTTGAAAGCAAACCTAGGGAAAATAGCTTCTAGTTGCCTGATGGGGCTGGGAAAGAGGCAGGAGGTCGACTTGAGGTTAATGGAGAACCATGAGCTCTGGCGAGGGGCTGGGAGCAGACAGAGCTGCCCTTGGTCTGAAGAGTTTTCTGGATTCATTGCTGGGAGTGAGCAGAAGAAATCTGGAATAAAGGCTAATGTGTCCAAGCTCCCTTCCAATAGAGCTAGGAGGGAAATCAGAGCAAGGTCACTCTACCAAGTCTGCAGCTACATCCAAGCTCACTGAGCTCAGGGATGGGTCTTATCATTTTCCCACCCCAATGCCTGGCACAGTGTCTAGAATGGAAGCTCCCAGGGGCTCCACTGGACTCAACCAAGGGGCTTTGGAAAAAGTTCTGGCAGAAGATGGAGTGACTTCATACAGAAGGCTATGGAAAAATGCCTGAGTCCTCATTCACCCTGTCCTCTTTCACCCAGGCACAAAGTCTTTTATTCCTTACCAACTCATGACTAAGATAAAACAATCGCATGACTGAATGTTTTTCACATTGCAGTGTAATTTATCAACATCAGCATAGCCTTTGATCTCATTAAGATGAGAGAAAAGATAAGTGGCATGGTATACATGGGGCCAAGGGGATGGTGAGCAATCAGTAGAGTGGGAGAGAAGGGGATGCCATGAGGAGATAGGAGGCAGAGGTTGAAGATGAAACTTTATACAGGTCCCAGTTTGTGATCTGCAGCTGTTGGCCCGGAGATGCAACCTTGAGAAGAGATATTTGAGACTTGGTCTTACCACAATGGTTGACTGTTGTCTGTATTTTTTGCTAAAGATGAGAGTTTCTTGTAGACTCTTTGAGAAGTATGAGGATACTCACAAATTTCATGGAAAAAGAAAATGAAAATGAGAATTTGAAATCTGTGCATAGATTTTTTTTTCCCCATGACCTTTTTCAAGACCCCCTCATATTTCTCGAGTCCCTCTTTCAGTATGTTTTTTAATTTGTCAGAGGGGGTATGTGCTCACCAGAGAGAGACATAGAGGAAGAAAGTGAGAAAGCACTTCCTGTGGGGGCTGGTCATGCCACAATTCCATCTCTTCCATTTCTTCTCCTTTTGGGATTTTGGGCATGCATGCACACACACCTGGCATGGCCCTGAAGCCATCGGGTCTGAGACTCAAACTGCACAATCGATCATGTAGTATCCCCTCAACCACCACCATGCCAGCTGGTCTACCTCTCCATACTTTAAGCACTTGTGGGCATCTTTCTATGCCTGTCTGGATACTTTTCCAGATGGCTTTCAGATGATCTCATATGGACTGTCTTTGGCGGGTATACTTCTCTGTCAGTGCGCTCCAAGACATGACTGTTCCAGATAGTGTTTGTTTTTTCAATAAAGACTTGGACCTTGTTGTTCTTTACTGTCACTGCCTCAAAGGCTTTAATCAAAGGCTATTTGGAAATAAGGCCAGCTAATTAGCGTTTATGATGCAACAAGGGTGACTCTCTCTTAGTGTCTTAAACCTTTCACCTGAAACACAAACATGCCACACTTAAGCTTTAATTGTCAAGGAAGATGAAAAATATACTAAATCATTTACTGGACAAAGGCCTCTTGTTGATATAGGCAACGGGAATCCACAGGCTTGTCCATGGCGGGCTTGTAGCTACAGATCCAGTCCTTTGCAAGCATGCTACCGCATTGACAGTGGGTGAGTGACACACCGATCTCTAGTAAACTCATGAACAGGACACTACGATGTTGGCTAAGTTGCAAAGTCTCTTGGTTGTTTTCATGGAAAGCACCTACTAAAATCAACTACATGGAATTCCTTTCTTAAACTGAACTTTGAAGAGAAAGCTATAATGAAATTCAAACGCATGTTTTGCTTCCTACATGCTCATAGTTCTTCGTGGTTTTACAAAAAGACATTCTTTCATTTAGACAACAACATTTATGAAGCACCCAACTTGTTGCAGAGACTATAGATATACCGATAGGAATCCTTGCCAAGAAAGAGCTTGAGCCCAGAAATGGAAACAAATAGGAATGATGACAAAATAACCTGACAGTAGCTTTGATCTTGTAACTAACACTGAGAGGCATTTAGAGAGGCAGGGGTGAGGAGGAGGAGTCTTTATATCAAAACCTTCATAGAAGAAAAGCAAGTATGCCGGCATTGAAAAATATTCCAATGTATGAAGGCTTAAAAACTGGGTTGTGTCGGGACCAACAGTTGGCGTAATGGCTATGTCGCTGGACTCCCATGTAGTCGGCTGTGGTTTGAGTCCTGGACCTGGTGGCTTAAACTCACGCCAGGTGCATGTGCGTGCGTCCTCAAGATCCTGAGAGGAGAATGGAGAAGGGATTGTGGCGTGGCCATCCCCTGTGGGGAGGTGATTTCTTGCTCTCTGTCTCTCTGGCAAGCACATTCTCGCTCTCTCTGTCTCTCTGCATCTCTCTGTCTCTCTGGCAGGCACATGCACCCTATAACAAAAACTTCTCAAAAAAACCAAAAAACCTTGGTTGTGCTTGTGTCAAAATAACTGAACTGATATTAGTATTAGCCATATTCACCTGCTACGAACTTGCATGTAGAAAGTCTTCCTCTAGCCAGCTCTTGTGTTTGGGGAACAATGTTATCTGCCCAATCTTTAGAATGCTTTTCCTCTTATCACTTTTTTTGATGATCAGATTATTCAGTGTTGCTATTAACTCATTTCGACATTGGCCATTATCTAATTTGATACTTGAGAATCTTGTTAACTATCTGCATTTTGCAATATAAACCAACTGATTTCAAGTCGTGTAGTTGGCATTTGTGGTAATTTTAGGAGTTGAACCAAGTGACCTTGACCCATCAGGAAAAGAAACGAGATTTGGCAAGTAAATTAATAAAGATAATGACAGGGATTTGTTTAAAACTTTTAAAGAGAAATGATTGTTTTAAAATCCCTTTAGGTGTGATAAGTATCCATTCACATTCAAAAGAATAAGAATTTTACTTAATACGTTTTCCTAAAAAGTCACAGATATTAGATATAAGTAGTAGTATTGGATTATTTGATTTTCTTAAATACACTCAAATCGAATTTCTTAGAACAATTCTATAATTAAAAAAATGTTAGGGGGCCGGCAGGTGGCATGGTGGTTAAGGAGCTGGACTCCCAGATGGCAGACTACAGTTCAAGTTCTGGACCTGGCAACTTGCTTTCTCTTCCCCCCTCTCTCTTGTCTCTCTCACATATGTGCCCTATAGCAAATTAAAATAGTAATAATAATAATAAATAAAAGTAAATTATTCTTTTTTTTTTTTGAGAGGTTTTCGCTATAGGGCGCGTGCGCTTGCCAGACAGACAGAGAGAGACATAGAGACAGAAAGCGAGAAATCACCCCCCCAGGAGGATGGTCACACCACAATCCCTTTTCCTCCATTCTCCTCTCGGGATCTCGGGCATGCACGCACACACACCCGGCGTGAGTTTTAAGTTACCGGGTCTGGGACATGAACCGTGGTCGACTACGTGGGAGTCCAGCGACATAGCCATTACGCTAACTGCTGGTTCCCTGAGCTGGAAGACTCTTGATGGTGAAATGAACCATAATCTAGAAGCTTTGACACATTTAATGTCTCTTGGTCTCCTCAAAGCAAACCCAGGGAGCACCATTGCTCACCAGAGGATGGTACAGAAGATTCCAGAGAGCTATGTCCTTATCTTCAGGAAAAAGTTTTTTTACTCTTTTCTTATCTATACCTCTAACAGAGGTATCAAATAAGCAGAGAATCTTCAGGTAGAAAGAGGAGTGTGAGAGGCCTAAGCAATGCATCTCTTCCTGGAAAAGACATTGAAGATGTCTTCAATTCCCCTTAGGGCCAGAGGCTCTGGCTACATGAAGATGCTTTCACCATGGGTGGCAAGATCCATGTAGAAGTGGATGACGGGACCACAGACATACAGCTCAGTCCCTGAGATCCTCCATGTGTCTCAATGACCCAACATTGCCTAGGGGTGGCATGTTGTCCTTGTGTAAGATTATGTCCTTTCTGGGGACCAGCAGTTGCCATAATGGCTATGTCACTGGACTCCCCTGTAGTTGACCACAGTTCAAGTCCCGGACCTGGTGGCTTAAACTGGGCATGTGTGTGTGTGTGTGCCCAAGATCCTCAGAGGAGAATGGAGGAGAAGGGATTGCGGTGTGGCCATCCCCCCTGGGGGGTGATTTCTTGCTTTCTATTTCTCTGTGTCTTTCTGGTACCCTATAGCAAAAACCTCTCCAAAAAAGAAAAAAGATTATGTCCCTTCTGAAAGCTTTGTTCCTGCTTCTCAGGCTCTTGGTGCTTGTGTTGTTGGACACAGGGAAAGTGATGCATTTGGAATCTTTCTTGGTTTTACTTTACATCTGGCCTACTGTGGCGAGCACTGCTTATGGAAGCCATCTTGAGCTATCCGCCATCTTGAGCTATCCACCATCTTGGAAACCATTAGGCTTCACTTCCTCACTGAGCAAACCGTCTCTCAGAAATCATGTGACCAACCCCTCTCCCCAGAAGTGGTTAGGTTTCTAGGCAATGGGAGAGATCCACTCCCATCAATGATTGGTTCGTGCTGTTCTATCTCATTTGCATTTCAGGCAACCAATTGGTTCCCACCAGCTGTATATAACTCGCCATTTCTCGTCAATAAACGAAAGTTGAGGGAAGAAGACGACTTGATCAGCACCTCGTATTGTGTGTGCGTGTGTTTGTCCCATCTCTCACTCCCTCCCCCAAGGAACCTGTTCAACTGTCCCGCTGGTCGGGGCAGCCTACTGCAAAATGGATTGAAGTTACTTATAATAAAAGCACAGGACAATAAGGAAAAAACGTTGCTAACCCAGATTAAGAGCCAAAGTCAAATGGCAAAGTGGGGAGAGTTCTCCTTATGGACTGTCAAGAGAGATATACACCACAGTTGACTGGAAGCAGCCACTCAGGACATAAGGAGAGTTTTTGCTTTCTTTTTTCATTTTCCTTTTTTCCCTGTCCTGTCCTCATCTCTCCTCTCCTTTCTTTTCCTTTTTTTTTTTTTCTTTAAATTTTGGACCACATGTGTCATAGTTGGAAGGATTTCAGAGATGATCTTATCTGACTCTCCATTTGACAAATGAGGACTCGGTGGCCTAGAAGAAGTAATTGGCTGACCCAGGTTCCTTGGCAAGAACTCAGGTCTCCAGAGTGGGGTCATTCTTGAAGCCTCAGACAATCCTGGAGAAAAGACTTTAAGTGGTTGATCAGTAGATCTAAGCTTTCCATTTTGTTTTTAAATTTATTTATGCATTTTATTTTTTATATACATTCAATGACATTGTTTAGCTTACGAAGTGAACATTTCAATATGTGAACATTTCTCCCCAGTCCAGTTGATCAAAATATCTTCAACAGATAGCACCACACCTCCCCATCCTGTCAATGTTTTGCCTCTGTGTGGTGAAAGGGGAACTCTTTTACACTGCTGGTGGGAATATAAATTAGTCCAGCCACTGCAGAGAACAATTTGGAGATTCCTCAAAAATCTACAAATAGAACTTCCATATGATCCAGCAATCCCACTTCTTGGTATTTACCCAAAGGACAGAAGAATTCTTCATTGGAAAAGTGCTTGCACATCAATGTTTATTGCAGCACTATTCACGATTGCTAAGACATGGAACCAACCCAAATGCCCCTGTACAGAAGAATGGATTGAAAAACTGTGGCACATATACTCTATGGAATACTATTCAGCCATAAGCTTTCCATTCTCAATTTAGTGACCTACAAAGAAGTTAAATGCCACAAAGCCAGTGACTCTCCAGCCCCACCCGCAGGCCACACGAGAAGCCTGCGGGACTCCCCTATTTGTTACCTGATGGACTCCTCTGTCTCCTTCCAGCCACTTTGCATTTACTGATCCCACTGCCACCCCGGTGGTCTTTTCATGTCCTACAGCTGTTTTCAGGCCACAGTAGTTTCATGGGGTGAGGGACTACTCCCTGTTCCCTCTGCTGTCTTGTTCTTTATGCTGCTAAACAGAAATACCTGAGACTGGGTGATTTATAAAGAATAGAAATGTACTAGGCTCACAGTTCTGGTGCCGGGCAAGTCCATAGATGTGGGGCTGGCATCTGGTCAGCCTCTGGTGCTACATCACAACAGGCTGACAGAAACAGAAAGAAGGGCCTGATATAATCCCTGCTCCTCCATTATCCCCTCCTTTTGGGATTTTTGGGCACACAGACACATGAGCCCAGCATGTTTTTCAAGCCACCAGATCCAGGACTTGAACTGTGCAGCTGGCCATGTGGGATCCAGCTGCCTTAACCACTACGCCATTGGTGGACCCAGAGCTCACCTCTCAAAGCCTTTGTACTATAAAGCTTCCAGTACATAAACTCAGGGAGACAAATTATTACATTCAAATCACAGCACAGATCTGCTGATCTTATTCTTGTAACTCACTCACAATCAGTCATCTTTCCCAAGACACAGCCCCCCACACCCTCGTCATGGGCTAGGGGCTGAAGCCTGTTGGTTGCAGATGGGTTGGGGTGGGCTCCACATTGTATCACCAACTATATTTGAATGAACTTTACTTTCTTTCTTTTTTTTAAAATTTAAATGTATTTATTTACATTCATTCACTGTACATCATTACAGCATACAAAATGAGATTTTCCATCCAGAATATACTGTATATTGGCTCAATCAAGCACATCAACATACATGTTATTGTCAACAAATAATTTTCCATTTCTCGTTTCCTGTGTATTTTTTCCCCCCATCCTTGATTCCCTGTCTCTCACCTTCTGCCGTGTCCTACCCTCCTCTCCCACTGTCTCTGGCATCCATGGCTGCTTTCTATGCCTTTTCCCCCCATTTTATTGATTCGCTAATGAACTTAATTAATCTAAATATTTCCAATAGCAAGCACAGCTGATATATACATATCCATGAACATGAATGAACCTTACTTTGCAGCACTGGATCTCAAATTCCAGGCTGTTAGTCACACACATTTTCCTTCTATGGAACCTTTCTTTGGGCTTCTCGTGTTGTTGTCCTGGGTAGGGGACTCACGGCTGTGTCCCAGTTGGGTACCTGCTCACAATGTCTTCATTTCTGTGTGTTTTTCTCTCATCTGTAAAATGGGATGATAATAGTGCTTACCTCACAGCTAAGTTGTTCTAAGGATTAAATTAATTAATCAGTCTGAAACACCTGGCCATGGTAAACAGTCACAAAATATTAGCTATGACTGTTGTGTTCAAATGGAGTCTGGGCGGGGGGGGGTGCACACTGATGGAAATGACTAGTGAATGGGTTTGCTGGGGAAAGTTACTTAACCTCTCTGTCTCAGTTTCCTAACTTGGAAGTGGGAATTAAAATTCTGCCACCTTACAGGGTTATATATAAGTTTCCACATTAAGCCCTTAGCACACAGAATCCAATAAAAGTTTGCTGTGATTGTTATGGTTGTCATTCATTCATTATTCACTCCGTTGCTGTTAGTCTTGGTCTCTTGTGTGCATGAAGCTTTCTTACTCATTTCTTGTCATTTGTAGATGCAATGCATTTACAGGGTAGAGGATAGTCAAATCTTTTTTTTTTTTTTTTTTTGAGAGGTTTTTGCTATAGGGTGCGTGCGCTCGCCAGACAGAGAGAGACAGAGAGGCAGAAAGCGAGAAATCACCCCCTAGGGGGGATGGCCACATAGCAATCCCTTTTCCTCCATTCTCCTCTTGGGATCTTGGGCACGCACGCACACACGCCCAGCATGAGTTTAAGCCACCAGGTCCGGGACTCGAATCGCGGTCGACTACGTGGGAGTCCAGTGACATAGCCATTACGCTAACTGCTGGTCCCGAGTATAGTCAAATCTTACCCTCAATGTTTAAGACTCAATACAAAAGGATATTTTGTTGGAGGAGGGAAAGTTCACTCCAGGTTAGAATCTGAGCCCCAGGCTCCTGCTAATTCAGTGTGCATTTTATTGATTGATTGATGCTTGGTTGCCAGAGGGCACATGAGCTCTCCAGAGAGAAAGAGAGATAGACCGCTCTATGACGAGGTCATGCCGCAATCTCCGTTCTTCCATCTCTCCATCCTGTCTGGAGTTTCGACACACATGCATGCACCTGCACCTGGTATGTTTTTTAAGGCATCAGGGCTGGTATTTGAACCATGGTCACTACATGGGATCTGGTTTATGGTGCACAATTGCACAATGTCTCACCACTGTGCTAAGAAGGGTAGCCCAAGTGCATAGTTTTCTTTTCTTTTTTTTAAGTATTCTCATGGGATTCTGCATTGGTTCCTCTATTGTTTTTAATAATAATTTAATTTTTAATTTGTTTTTGTTTCTGCCTCAGGGTGCATGTACTCACTGGAGAAAGGGAAAAACAGTGAGAGGGAAAGTGAGAAATCATTTCCCTGTGGGGATGTCCGTGCCACAATCCCTTCTCCATTCTCCTCCTGTAATTTTAGGCACACCTGCATGTGCACCCAGTGTGATTTTCAAGCCACAAGGTCCAGGATGTGAATTTTAGTCAGCCATGTGGGAGTCCAGAGCCACCATGCCACCTGCTGGCCCCAACATTTTTATTTTTAATTAAAATTTATTTTTAATACCAGAGGGTGTGTGTGCAAGAAAGAGAGGGAGAGAGAGAGAGAGGGAGAGAGAGATAGAGGGAGAGAGAGAGAGAGAGAGAGAGAGAGAGAAATGAAGCACTTCCTAATGGGGCCTGGTTATGCCACACCCCTTTTTCGTCCACTTGACCATCTCATCAACTTCCCGAACACATTCATGAACCCTTGGTGTGTTTTCCAAGCTACCAGGGCTGAGACTTGAACCCTTGTCTGCAATGTGGAATCTGGCTTCCTTTACATAGTGTTCAACTGCTCTGCTGTAAGCCAGGCCTCCCTATTACCGTTACAAATAATTACACACTTAATTTATTCTATTATTGTAATTTATTCTGTTACAGTTCTGGAGGTTAGAAGTCTGAACTCAGTTTCACTAATTTCAGGGGAAGTGTGAGCAGTTCTGGTTCTTTTAGGAAGCTCTGAGGAGAATCAGTTCCATTGCCTTTTCTAGCTTTTAGAGGCCACTAGCATGCCTTGACCTATAGGTTATTCTTCACATCCCTCCAGCCTCTGTTCCTATTCTAACTTCTCCATCTCTGACTCTGACCCTCCTGCCTCCCACTTATAATGATCTTGTTATTACAATGAGGGCTCACCCAGGACCATGTCCCCATCAAGACCCTTCACTTGATCCCATCAGTGAAATCCTGTTAGTCATGAAAAGAAATGTTTAAGTTCTGGGCATATTTGGGTATGTGTGTGGGTGTTGGGGACATTATTTAACATGTCACAACTCCTAGGAATACAGCTTGAAAATATCTCTTCAAGATTATCTTCTCTTGAAAGTGGGCAAAGCCCCCTAGTGTCTCGGACTCTGTCAGAGAGGCCGTGGCAGCATCTGGTCACGGCCTCAGGTGCTGGAGTCGTCTCAGGAGAGCACCCTCCCGTAGTCTCCCCAGCATCCTATGGGCAGGCCACCCCTGATGCCAGGTTTAGGAGCCTCAAAGAGGGGTGTCTTCTTCCCAGTCGTCGTCGGCCCCCCCCCCCCCCGCTTTGTTCGTCTCC
>NW_006159552.1:1514355-1518622 GCF_000334495.1 Tupaia belangeri chinensis
TTTTTAAAAAAAACCTTTTTTCTTAGTTCTCCAAAAAAAAAAAAAAAAAAAAAATAAAAGATTATCTTCTCTTAAAATATAAATATTCCTAGAATGGATAAAACATTTAGATTCCTTTATCCTGGTTTCCTCAGGGCAGCCCCAAATTATGCCAGCTGTCCTGGTATAATTAACTTACATATTTAATTGACAAGCAAAAATTGTATAAATTTACCGTGTACAACATGATTTTTTTTTGAGAGTTTTTTTCGCTATACAGCACGTGCACTTGCCAGCCAGACAGAGAGACAGAAAGCGAGAAACCCCCCAGAGGGGATGGCCATGTTGCAATCCCTTCTCCTCCATGCTCCTCTTGGGATCTTGGACACGCACGCACACGCGCCCGGCATGAGTCTTAAGCCACCGGGTCCGGGACGCGAATGGTCGACTACATGGGAGTCCAGCGACATAGCCATTACGCTAACTGCTGGTTCCCTACAACATGAGGTTTTTGAGAGAGGTATACATTGAAGAATGGCTAAACCAACCTAATTAACATGTATGTGATCTCACATATCATTTTTTGTTATGGGAACACTTAGAATCTCCTGCCTTAGTAATTTCCAAGTATGCAATATATTAGAATTAAATATAGTCACCATGATGTGTAATAGTTCTCTTCAACTCTTGTATAATTATTTAAAAGTTATTATTATTTTAATTATTGTTTATATAAAATAATTAATCATTAAACTTACTAAAAACATTCCCTCCTTTCTCTTTCAGAAGTGGTGTGGAAATTACAGGGTCACCTTACGCAGGAATATTATAGAGGAGTAACCAGGGACATCCTTGGTTTGAAAGGAGCCGCTTCTGTGGAAGGTGAATAAGGTTCTTCTGGTCTCAGACATCCCAGCCAGCAATGGAGAGAGAGGCAAGTGCACTCTGTTCATATATTAAGAGGAATAGTCTCATTTGCTTCCCCTTGAACGCATGTGGGCAGAGAAAATTGCTTGGTTCAAAAAAAGTGGTGAGACTTTTTTTTGGGGGGAGGGGGTAGGTTTTTGCTATAGGATGTATGTGCTTGCCAGAGAGACAGAGAGACAGAAAGCAAGAAATCACCCCCCAGGGGAGATGGCCACGCCGCAATCCCTTCTCCTCCATTCTCCTCTTGGGATCTTGGGCACACACGCACATGCTCCCGCTGTGAGTTTAAGCCACTAGGTCCAGGACTCGAACCGCAGTTCACTACATGGAAGTCCAGTGACATAGCCATTACGCCATCTGCTGGTCCCTGGTGGAACATTTTGAGACATCAGATCTATAGCACAAGTCTGTCTAGCTCCCTTGGAAGGCTCTATTTGAGGATCTCTCTCTTGGAGCCCAGCTACCAACTGGTGCCCATTGTCTGGTCAATAGCCCCAGTCAAGCTCCCAGTCAACAGCTCACATTGACTTCCGGCCATGTGATTAGACGTCATGGACATCCAAGTCAGTTGAGCTTTTACGTGACTGCAATCCCAGCTGACAGTTGACTATAGCTCCACCAGAGACTCCAGTGGAGAAATGCCCACATGCCCAGCCCACTCACAGAACCATGAAAGGCACAATTAATGGCTCCCTGGATTGTTATGCTGCCTTAATCTCCAGAATGGATAGTGGTGGGTGGGCAGGCAACTGTGTCTGGTTATTTGTCTATAAGTTGACAAGCCACAGCTCCACCACACTGGTGATTCCATTTCAAGACGCAATACAGTCAGGAGTGGTGGATCTGATCCGGTGGTCTTAGACAACTTTAGAACCCTCTAGGTGTCTGAAACCATAGGATCAAATTCTGGAAGGGCTGACTTGGCCTCGTAGCTACCTTGGTCCATTCTGCTCTCCTGATTCATTAGGTTCTTCTGAGGTCTTACGTGAAGAAGGATCACCAGGTAGCATCAGGTTCAGAGAAAAGAGACCTATGATCTGATAGCCAGAGATACTGAGAGGGGAGTTGGCTCAGGAAGCTTGGAGGCTTTCAAAAATGACACTCTGGCAAAACAATCTGACCTCAGCAAAAGAAAAAAAAAGTACAAAAATGGATGTTCTGACATAAGAAGCTAGTGAATGATGCAGACTCTCAAAGGGCACTTACACAACTTGAAAGCAAACCAAGGTTTTTACAAAGTGCTGTTAGTGCCAGCTTTGGTGGTGCAGCAGTAACTCAGTGTTCACAAGGCGAAAGAGGAAGCTCCTGGGTTTGCATTCCAAGGTCTTCCTGTACACACCAGGCAGGTGTGTATGCCTGAGATACTGATTGGCTGAGGCTGATGGTGGGCCATGGCATAGAGTCTCCGTTAAGGATCTTTCTCTGTCCTCTGTCTCTTCTGGAAGAAATGGACAGGTGGAATTTTAAAAAGTGATGTTTGGAGAAGCGCCTTGACACATGAATACTTTATACTTGAGCCTAGCAGCATCAGCATGGTGCCAGAAGGTGAAAGTGAATGCAGGACCATCTCTTCCCAACTTACACCCACGCTCTTCTGGAAAAAGAGTGACTTAGACCTTAACACACACACTCTCTTTACACAAACACACACACAATCACACACATACACACACACACACACACACACACAATCACACACACATACACACACAGTCACCATGAGTGGTGGTGGCTGTGTTGATTAATTTGACTGTGATAACCATTTCATGTTTATGTATATAAAATCATCACATTGTATAGCTTGAATATACACCTCTTTTTATTCCTAGAGAGCATGTGCACAAGAGAGAGACAGAGAGACAGAGACAGAGGAGAGAGAAAGCATTCCCTCATGGGAAGTGATCATGCTGTAATCTTTTTTCTTTCAGTTTTCCATCCTATTGGGATTTGGGGCACACATACACACATGTGTCTGCATGTTTTTCAAGCGACCATGGCTAGACTCTAGCTCTCTTAACCAGGGCCATGTGGGGCCAGCCTGTATACAATCTTGTCAATTATACTATAATAAAACTGGGAAAAGGAAAAAGCCTCAAAAGAATAGGACCAATGGAAGATGACTAGGAGGAAGTTCAAACTACAACAGTGAGCAATCTAAACTAGTTAGGGCATTAAAAATTGGATTAATTTTTTTTTCCCCCAGGATCACTGTGTCACAATCCTCTGTCTCAGCCTCTTGAGTAACTGGGGGTACATGTGCATGCCATCATACCTGACTCTTCCAGATGGATTCTTGCCATATTGCTGAGGCCAGCCTTGAACTGGCAAGCTTCCTGCCTCAGCCTCGCAAACCACTGGGATTACAAGTGCAGGTCACCATGCTTAAGTCTTTTAGGTAGGATTGGGAACTGAACCCGGGCCTCTCGTGTGGTCCTAGACTACAGAACTTGGAGTCTTAGCAGCATACACCACAGTGGCCAGGCTGTCATGTGGAATTGGAGAGTGTTTTCTTTTTCTTTCTTTTCTTTTTTTGGAGAGGTTTTTTTTTTGCTATAGGGTGCGTCCACTCGCCAGACAGACAGAGAGAGATAGAGAGACAGAAAGCAAGAAATCACTCCCCCAGAGGGGATGGCCATGCCACAATCCCTTCTCCTCCATTCCCCTCTTGGGATCTTGGGCACTCACACACACGCGCCCCACGTGAGTTTAAACTGCCGAGTCTGGGACTCAAACCTCAGTCGACTACGTGGGAGTCCAGCAACATAGCCATTACGCTAACTGCTGGTCCTGAGGGTGTTTTCTGATATCCTTGAAAAGATATAAAGAAACGTGGGCTGGCTGAATTCTAGCACATTGAGATGAGTCATGGCTGAAGGCATAACCCTAGAGACTCGAAGGGAGCTCATTAGTGACACGCCGGGTTCTGGACACCAAAGGATGGCCAAAATGGGAGGGTCTTGGCATCTGGCACATCTGGAACAGAGCCCTTATTCCCTCCATCGTGGCTCTACCCTCAACCAAGTCTGGATCCCTTGCTAAAATCACACGAGCAGACCAAAGACTGAGAGGTGAAAGAGAAGGATGTCTTATTTTAGTTTCTTCTTTATCTCCAGCTCCAAAAGGGTGTTCTGTGAACATTTGTGGAGCTCTGGTGATTTCACTAAGCAATTTGGTTGATTTTTAGCCTTTTCCCCTTGCTGGCTGAGAATTTGTCTTTCTTGGGTCTGTTCAATTTGTATCATTATTTTCCCATTTCCTTTCCTGTTTCTAGATTTATGACCTTCTCCAGTTCTCCCTATTCTTATGGGCTTGTATCTTTTTTTTTTTTTGGAGAGGTTTTCGTTATAGGGCACGTGCGCTC
>NW_006159552.1:1518736-1525689 GCF_000334495.1 Tupaia belangeri chinensis
ATCACCCCCCAGGGGGGATGGCCACGCCACAATCCCTTCTCCTCTATTCTCTTCTCGGGATCTTGGGCACAGACGCACATGCGCCTGGTGTGAGTTTAAGCCACCGGGTCCGGGACTTGAACCACGGTCGACTACGTGGGAGTCCAGCAACATAGCCATTATGCTAACTGCTGGTCCCTGGGCTTGTATCTTTTAAAATAATCTTTGGGAACCAGTAGACAGCATAATGGTTATGTTGATGAACTCCCATGTGGTTGACCAGGGTTTGAGAACCAGACCCGGTGGCTTAAAACTCACGCCAAGTGCGTGTGCTTGAGTACTCAATATCCCAAGAGGAGAATGGAGAAGAAGGGATTGTGGCATAGCCATCCCTCTGGGGGGTTGAATTCTCACTTTCTGTCTCTCTGTCTCTCTGTGAGCTCATGCACCCTATAGCAAAAGTCTCTCTAAATAAATAAGTAAATAAATAAATCTTTGACTGGTTTTAATAAAATTTCCACAGGGATAAAAAGTTGCATTCAAGCACTTTTGCACTTTTTTTCTTTTCTTTTTTTTTTTTTAAAGCCTGGAAGCCAGTGTTGTGTCTTTCCAAGAGAAGAAATATAATCCAGCTCATCAAGTATGATAGAGTGTCCTGAGTGGAGTGGTTTTCAGGATCGAATCCCAGTCGCACTGGAAATTTTTTGAACAAAAAAGCCTGCGAAGCGAAGGAGAAGGGATTGTGGCGTGGCCATCCCCCCTGGGGGATGATTTCTCACTTTCTGTCTCTCTGTCTCTGTCTGTCTGTCTGGCAAGTGCACGTGCCCTATAGCTAAAACCTCTCCAAAAAAGAAAAAAAAAATCTCAGAGTTCTTGGGCCCAGCATGTGGGCAGAAGGTGTGATTCTGGAGGGCCAACCACAGAACTGCTAGCTTTAAACTTATCCCCTTAGACAGGTTGCTATATTTTCTCTAAGTATTTTCCCTATCATTTTCCTGTTTCTTTATTTTTTCCCTCAGGCTTACCTATTAGTAGACACTATAAATATCACTTAGGGTAATTAAGTAATCAAGATTGCAAACATCTAAGCAGGGTAATGATAGTCTTTGCATGCAAAATATTTGCACGCAGTATTGTGGCACTGCAGAGGAGAAAGCTAATTAATCTGTTAGGTTCAGAGCATTTAACAAATTGCATAATCCATGTTGTTAGTTAACTCCATTAATGCTTGAGTTGAAAACCCCTGCTCCAACCTCCTTAGAGGTTTGCAAATGAAAGGGCTGTAGAACTTAAAAGGGAAATTGACCCAGCAGTCACTGGAGAAAATCCCGAAGTGTAAATTATTCAAGACGTGGCAGCTGCTAGCAAAGGAAAAAAAAGAACCCAGAAAGGAACAGACAAGTCTGTAAAAATATCTTGAAGTCCAACAGGGATGTTCTGATTCCTTGCGAACCTGCGGCATGGAAGGAAGTGCCACCTTTTGGGCTCTCTGTCTCCTGGTCATCTTGGCTCTTGGTCACAGGAGAGGGATGTCAGGAGTGGATGCTGTCAGACATCTCCCTCTGTCGGGATCAGAAAGCGTTGTCATGAGCTGGTGGGTCCCTTTACTCGGTATTTAGTGTGTCACTTCTGGTTTCTGCTGCTCCCTTCTCTGGAGCCAGAATGTGAGGCCTTCTGCTTGAGGATCATGTCACACTCGCAGTTAATGAAACCAGTGGAATTTACCAGGTATTGGTGGCATAGCCAATGACTGGATCATGGACTTTCTTCTCAGGGCCGTATTGTGAGTCAACCTAAATTTGTGATTTGTGCCGGAAGAATGAACTGGGAATTCAAGACTATAAGCTAGACTTCTGGAAGATCTCAGAAAGCAAAGTTGTTCAACTTAGTCATGGCAGTGACCTTGCTCCTCTGTACCCACAGTCTTTGAGATGGTATTTGTGCCTGCCTACTCATTACTATGTCTGGTTAGGGGAAACCCAGTCCAGCCTTCTCTCCTTGAGCTCTCCTTGGGCTCATTTCCTGTGTCCATCCAATCGTAATCTTACAGAGACAAGAACTTTCTAATGTCGGTCTTGTCACCTGTAAAGTGAGAGGTGTTTTTGTTTTTTTTTTAGAGGTTTTTGCTATCTGGCACGTGCGCTCTCCAGAAAGACAGAGAGAGACAGAGAGACAGAAAACGAGAAATCACCCCCTGGGGGCATGGCCACGCCACAATCCCTTCTCCTCTCAGGATCTTGGGCATGCACACAAATGTGCCGAAGAGTTTAAGCCACTGGGTCCAGGACTCGAATGGCGGTCGACTACATAGGAGTCCAGCACCCCAGCCATTATGCCAACTGTTGGTCACAATCCTATTGTCTCTTTATATCTTTATTCATCTCCCTTTTCCCTGTAGGTCTGATTACCGACTTGTGGCGTTTTCCCTTGTGTTTCCTTTATTCTTCCTCTTCCTCTTCCAAATACCTCCTGAGTAGGAAGAATTCCTAATCCCAAGGTGACATGCACATCTGCAGTTCCAGAACTTCGGCCATATTGCTCTTCGTCCTTCATTTTGGAAAATAAACCTAACTGTTATTAAATATTGTGCATACTTAAGAGTATACAATGTGCTTGTCTGCATATTGAATCTTAATGAGCCTTCTGAAAGGTTTGGAATGCATTTGTCTTTTGGCTTCAGACACTGTTGAGGTCTAAAACATGCGATTTTCTTCTAATTATTTTTCCAAAAATTTAATTTTACACAACTTTGGTCCTATATAAGCAAAATTTATTGCACTTGCCTGAACATAGAACCCTCGAAATAGGAAGGTGGCCTGGCAAAATAAACAGTATAATGGGCCTAAGTTTGAGTTCATAACAAGTTTTCTTTCACGTTCTGGTGAGTTCCAGAGACTCACTTTTCTTCAAGTAATTCTACCTCAGCCAATCAAGGAAAATATACATAATTGAATGAATACCCCTCCAACCTCATTTTTAAAAAATAAACTTTATTATTATTATTTTATTAAGCTTTTATTTGCAAAGGATAATTTGACCAGAGAAGAACAGAGAGAGAGAAAGTGAGAAAGCAAGACACCAGGTCCAGGACTTGAACTGCAGTTGGCCATGTGGGAGACCAGTGCCCTTAACCACCATGCCACCTGCCGGCCCCCTCCAACCTCATTTTGAACCATTCATTGCTTTCAACATGTTCTACCACAGAAGGTTTAGCACTTGTAGCTGGTCAGCAAAGTGAATAGGTGCCAGTTTCACTTTTTCTTTCTTCTTGGCATTCTCTTCAAATACACAAGTATATGTGGTAACAAGAGTCATTAAAGAGAAGAAAACGAGAATCCTGGTGTCTGGAGAAAAAATAAGAATTTATGGTAGCCTATGCTCAAAAAGATGGCACCCTTATAACTCCACGCTGTCCAGATTCTGTGCTTGGTGGTGTGCATGATGGCTGTGTGCTCAACGATGGAAATGCTCTTAACATTTTCTGGCCTATCCTGCACTCCCACACCCTGCTAAGAGAACACTAATAATTTTGGAAGAGGATAGAGCCAGATACTTGGCTTTCTAGCCTCCCTTCTAACTAAGGACGACATGTTTGCCTCAGTGATAGTAAACGCAGGGTTCAAGACAGTGAGACATGCACGTGAGTCTGCTGTGGACCTCTGAGAATGCTTGCCCTTTCTTGATAAAGGGATACATATGACTGGTGTGAGTTGTTCATTTTCTTCCTGTCTTGAATGCAAATGTAATGGTGGGAGCTGCAACATCTATCTTGCCACCATGAGGGAAAAGCTTAAAGAAGTTCAGAGGTGGGGGCCAGGAGGTGGCATAGTGGTTAAGGTGCATAGTGGTTGTTAAGCCACTCTCATGTGGCTGACTGTGGTTCGAGTCCTGGACCTGGCAGTTTGAAATTCACTCTGGGTATGTGTGTGCATGCTCAAAATCCTGCGAGGAGACTGAAGGAAAAGAAAAAAAAAAAAAAGAAAAAGAAAAATTCAGAAGTGTAATCCTTTTTAGCAACTGCTTATATAAAAACTTAGTACATTGAAAACTAAATTGCTTCTTTACTCGCTGGAGGGTGTGTGATCTTACACGCACATGTGAGAGAGAGAGAGAGAGCAAAAAAGAAAAAGTATACACACACCCAGTGGGCATGATCATGCTGCAATTCCTGGTTTTCCATTTTTCCATCCCATCAGGATTTGGGGCATATGCATGCACCTGGCATAGGGATTTGAACTATGGTCAGCTATGTGGGATCCAGCTTTCTATAAATAGAACTTAGCGATTGTGCTTTGGGACTGACCCCCTAAATTACATCTTTTTTTAAAGCTACCATTGGTTGATTTTTTGTTACTTGCAGCTATGTGCTTTACTGATAGATACTTCCTCAAATATTTTACACACACGTAAATAGACCTCCATTCTCTGTTCTTGCTATTAGTATATGTATACTAATATGTACATATTAGTCCTATTCTTCCTACTAATATATATTACTATGCGTACATATATATGTATACTAATATATACATACACATGTATACACACATACATATATATCTCTCTCCATATATATATATATATATTTATCTGTGTGTATATATACACATATATATATATATATATATATAAATTCTATTTATTTGTTGTGAACTCCATTTCTGGAAATTATACACACACACACACACACACACACACACACATATATATATAATTCTACTTATTTGTTGTGAACCCCATTTCTGGAAATTCTTGTACTGTCAAGAGCCCACCCAAATATACGTGGATATGGATATGCTTAGTCAGAAAATTTGATGGAATCGCCCAGCTCAGGAGCCTGCAGGGAAACTGAGGCTATAGCCAGAAGTTGGCAGGTGTCTGGGGAATGGGTGCAATTATTTGTGCAGGAGAAGATTCAGTTCAGGGATGAACCACGTGTTAAAACCATGAGGAAGCAGCAAGTGCATCCCTGCTCACCAGAGACCTTCTCCTTCCTACCCACTGCCTGCTGTTGTGGAGTTTATTATTAGGTTCACCCATTAAACCGTCATAGTTTGATGTGGTTGGGCTTGAAAATCATGACTTTTTCCCTGTCTTAGACATGAACCAATCATCCCTGATCCTTTATCTGCCGCTCCCTCTAATAAATTAGCAGAGTTTACATAACCCGCAGCCTGGTAGTTTATGCTGGGCATCACTACTACAGGCTATTATGTAGTTCTGTTCCTTGGCATCAACACACATTTTTCCAGGTGGAATTTCCCTTGGGCTTGTTAATGTGTGAAGGCAGAGAAATGTGAAGTTCTCTTCTGCATGACGTTAGAGAAAACGGAAGAGGTTGGCAAAACCTGCTACAGTAAATGCCCAATCACTAACAATGAGAGGGCGCTCACTGGTAGCAAGCGCAGTGCCTTCTCCCTGCCTCATCCCAAAAAACTGCTATCATATTTAAGAGGTGAGTACTGTTATTTTTACCTCTTGATGGAGGAAAAAAAGACTATGAATAATTGGATTGGGACCAGCAGTTAGCATAATGGCTACATCGCTGGACTCCCACATAGTTGACCGTGGTTCGCGTCCCGGACCTGGTGGCTTAAAACTCATGCCGGGCGCGTGTGCGTGCGTGCCCAAGATCCTGAGGGGAGAATGGAGGAGAAGGGATTGCAGCGTAGCCATCCCCCCTTGGGGGTGATATCTCGCTTTCTGTCTCTCTGTCTCTCTCTGTCTGGTGAGCACACGCGCCCTATAGCAAAATCTTCTAAGAAAAAATAAATTAAAAAAATTGGATTGATCCCATATTGACTGAATTTGGAGTCTGTGTTGTACACAGTATCTGGGTTTTATAATGTCCAGTAAGAGGTAGACCAAAGCCCATATTCTAATCTTTTTTAGTGTTTGAGAGGTTCCTGGGGTCTAAAATAAGCAAGCCAGGCAGAAATACAGTCTGCTGACAGATGCACTTGAGCTTTAAGACCATCGAATCATTGAATTTCCAACATGCTGTTTGGGAGGCAAAGATTCACGACCTGCAAGGTGAATTTGTTCCAGTTTTCTTCGTGTTGTGAAAGACAAAAATGCATCCTAAATGAGTTACCTATCAAGATTTAATCACCAGCGGTGACATTGCAATGTCACCCAGCTTCTTCCTGACCCACCTAGTGTCTGCTCTTGCTTCTGTGTTCTCATGCAAATCGCTCCTGGCTCTTTCCCTGTGGCAGTGGTTCTCAAAATGTGGTCTGCAGATCCCGTGGACTCTGATCACTCTGCCCCTTTTACTGTTGTACCGTTGGTGCCAAAACAGCAGTGGGCAACACGCAGGCTTTCTTGGCAGGAATCAAGCCAACAGCAACCACTTCCAAGAGCTTCTTGTGTCTCTCCACACATTTCCAGAGGAAGCGCGAACAGACATGATGCTGGTTTCTCTTAAGGATGTTCTTGATAAAGCAGCAAAGTTATTGATTGCATTTCATCTTGGCCCTAGAGGTTCATATTTGGGTCCTGGTTCCATTATGTGAGGAAATGGAGTCCATGCCAAGCACTTCTGGACACAGGTGGGGTGACAGATACCTCCAGGAAAAGTATATGTGAGACCTCGTAGTGAATGGGACTAGCCTCTGTTTTGATAGCACTAGGCTTTTAATGTGTGAAAACAACAAACAAACTATTGATAGTGATGGTGATTTGGCTGGCCATATGGCACAGGAGTGGTGCAACACTCCACGATGCTGAGGACACACAGGTGGGATCCAGGTCCAGAGGTCGCCCTGTGCACTCTGGTGTGTGCATGTCCATGAGCCTGGCTGGTTCGGGCAGGGGTGAGCCTCAATGTAAAGATCCTGTTGGGTACTAGCTCTCTTTCTCTCTCTGCCTCTTTCTTTGTCTCCCTCTCTCATGGAAGTAAATGAGTAAACTTGGGAACCAGCAGTTAGTGTAATGGCTATGTCGCTGGACTCCCATGTAGTCGACCGCGGTTC
>NW_006159552.1:1528058-1530574 GCF_000334495.1 Tupaia belangeri chinensis
TTGGATGAATACAAGCAACCAGCTGCCACTTCCAAGAGGTTCTTGTGTCTCTCCACACACTTCCAGAGGAAGCGCGAACAGACATGACGCTGGTTTCTCTTAAGGATGTTCTTGATAAAGCAGCAAATTTCCTGATTGCTTTTCATCTTGTCCCTAGAGGTCCATATTTGGGTCCTGGTTCCATATTATGTGAGGAAATGGAGTCCATGCCCAGCACTTCTGGACACAGGTGGGGTGACAGACACCTCCAGGAGAAGTATATGTGAGACCTCGTAGTGAGTGGGACTAACCTCAGTTTTGATAGCACTAGGTTTGTAATGTGTGAGAACAACAAACAAACTATTGATAGTGATGGTGATTTGGCTGGAAATAATGGCACAGGAGTGGTGCAACACTCCACGATGCTGAGGACACACAGGTGGGATCCAGGTCCAGAGGTCGCCCTGTGCACTCTGGTGTGTGCATGTCCATGAGCCTGGCTGGTTCGGGCAGGGGTGAGCCTCAATGTAAAGATCCTGTTGGGTACTAGCTCTCTTTCTCTCTCTGCCTCTTTCTTTGTCTCCCTCTCTCATGGAAGTAAATGAGTAAACTTGGGAACCAGCAGTTAGTGTAATGGCTATGTCGCTGGACTCCCATGTAGTCGACCGCGGTTCGTGTCCCGGACCCGGTGGCTTAAAACTCACGCCGGGCGCGTGTGCGTGCGTGCCCAAGATCCCGAGAGGAGAATGGAGGAGAAGGGATTGCGGCGTGACCATCCCCCCTGGGGGGTGATTTCTCGCTTTCTGTCTCTATGTCTCTCTCTGTCTGTCTGGCGAGCGCACGCGCCCTACAGTGAAAATCTCTCCAAAAAAAAAAAAAAAAGACAGGAAGTAAATGAGTAAACTTAAAGGAAAAGAAAAGAAAAAAAAGAGAATAGAAGAGAAGGGAAAAGAAAAGAAAAGAAAGAAGAAAAGAATAAAAAAAAAAGAAATGTTGTATTTCATTATTTATCATTATTATTGTATTTATTTATTTTTGGAGAGGTTTTTGCTATAGGGTGTGTGCACTTGCCAGAAAGACAGAGAGAGAAAGAGAGAGGGAAAGTGAAAAATCACCCCCTCAGGAAGTGATGGTCACCCACTTGGTGACCCTGGTCATCCCTCCTCCTCCATTCCCTTTTTGGGATTTTTGGGCTGGGACCTCCCTTGGCCATGCTGGATCCAGCACCTTAATCACCATGCTACCTAATGGCCCTTTACTTCTACTTCATTTTATTTTATTTTCACATTTTATTCATGGAGTATGCTCAAGTCTTACAATAAAAATAAAACTTATTACGAAAAAAACAAGCGGATGCACACCTCAAGCCTTGGTTCTCTTTGTCCTTAAGTTTATGGGGTAGACCACAACAGAGTGACTTACGGGGTGGGTGGGTGGGGGGGATAAATCAGACTCACCAGTTGAACGGGTGGAGTAAAAATACTCACGTCCAAGTTTGACTACCAGAGAAAAGTCTGAAACTCAGTGCTTCTGCTTCTGTCAAAACAGTGGCTAGAAAATGCTGATACGCATCAGATTTACTTGCGCATCTGCAAAATAGTAATAATAGAAAAGTATTCGTTTTTGTCACGAGTGCACAATTTATCAGTAAAGCAAGACTGGCAAGGCATCCTCATCAGCTTTCTTCACAGCCTGGGGCACTGGGGTGGAGCGTCACACCCACATGGTACTGGGAACTCTATCTAGACTCAACTGGTTTTTCTTAGGGAGGGAAGGTCATGGGTCCCCTCAGGCAGTTGTTTATTGGCTTCGGCCCCTGGGGGCACATACAGTGATCATGTTGTCTGTGCAAAGTCTGACACGTCCCCTGCTTCTCTTCATTGTACCCATTGAGCCAACATGGCTCTTGTTTTTTTCTTTTGGCTACAGGGTGGAAGAAGATGGAGAACATTACAAGAAGGTAAAGAGAAAACCTCTAAGAAAGAGAGTCAAAGCCACCCAGGTGTGAGTCAGGTGGGGGAAGCAAACTTACTGGCCAGGGTTGCAAACACACTCTGCTTTCTTCATCAGGAGACAAAAACACACAAATACCAATGCAATTGTCAAAGTTCTCCCACCTCTATGGGAGACCTTCCTGCCATGGGACTGCCAAAATGGCTTCATTTTGCCACAAGTTTGACAAATTGAAGATCAGATCCTGTCAAGGATACACAAAGTCCTCACTTTCATTCTCAGCTGTAGGAAAAGGCTATGTTCCCTCCGGGGCTTGATCTTCTTCACCCGAAATGTCTCAAGCAGCAAAGTTTGTTAACGGATGGGAGAGTGTGGAGCTGCGTTGTGAAGTCCTTGAATCTTTGGGTCCAGATCACTAAAATTAGAGATCTGACCCTAGGCGCAAAATGAAACCGCAACCATGAAGTAGGTAGAAAAAAAGATTTAATAGAAAAGAAAGGAAAGGAAAGGAACGAAAGTACACCCAAAAAGGTTGTTGGGCGGGCAGATTGCCAGGTGGCAACCGCACTTGGTACTAGTTAACC
>NW_006159552.1:1530802-1542091 GCF_000334495.1 Tupaia belangeri chinensis
AGACAGAGAGACAGAAAGCGAGAAATTACCCCCCAAGGGGGATGGCCACGCCGCAATCCCTTCTCCTCCATTCTCCTCTCGGGATCTTGGGCACACATGCACATGCGCCTGTCGTGAGTTTAAGCCGCCGGGTCCGGGACTCGAACCGCGGTCGACTACATGAGAGTCCAGCGACACAGCCATTACGCTAACTGCTGGTCCTGCTTAGGTCTTTTTGATAAGAGAAAAATCTACAAATCATCCCTGTACACTTCCCTCAGGCCTCAAGGAAGGAAGATGGCAAGTTGCCTTGCCCTCCTGGTGCCTGGAGCTAGATGAGCCTTTTGCTTTTCTCTTAGGGCTGCCCGCTCAGGACTAACTAACTGCCTACCACAAGTTCCCTCTCCTCCCTTCTGGAGGCAATTCTAATTTCCTCAGAGTTGCTGTATTGAATATGATGGCTTGAAGTCAACCTGTATATTTTTTTTTTTCTCATTTTCCTCCTTGAATCAGAAGAATCGGTCTTTTGAAAAAGGCGTAAGCTGTTGAATTTTGCTTTTCAATGGCAAAGCAAAGTTTTCTGGAATCCATACTTTCACACGGTTGGCTCCAAGGTCTGCCAATCTTCTAGGCTCATGAGTCATCAAATCTTAGACCTCTAGACTCTTCTGGGTTTTATCTAGGTCAGACCTTTGTCTCCAAGCACAGAAAGCTTCTGAGACAAATAGTTCTCTCATCTGTCAGGAGGCCTTCCTAAAAACCAGTGCAGAAGTTTCCTATGGAGTTTATTGCCAAGGTTTCTAAACTTGTTCGTTTTGCTTATACTTCATGTTAGAGATACGTTTGATTTAAAGCCTTTTGGTTTCATTAAATAGATTTTCATTTAGGAAGGAGGAGGAAGAAGAGGAAGAAGGAGCAAGGCACGCTGCACATTTTAAAATAGTGCTTATTTGATGACTGTTTTTCAGATTAATTTTGTACTTAAATGAAGAAACACGATATTAATAGGGTTTATGTATGCATGGTTCCTAATTGAGGTACATACTTGTCAAGTCAGTACCAGGTGAAATGCCTCTAATTAAACATATTAATCACGGATTTGGAGAGGATATTTTTGCAACCTGTGCTATAACTAATAATAAGGACAGCCACTACCACATTAAATGGTGCATATTTAAATTATTTATTTATGCAAAATATAGTAGGCCTACATGTTTTATATATTTCCCCCATGCTTAGTTTTTAAAATCAGCATATGGGGGCCAGTAGGTGGCATGGTGGTTAAGGTGCTGGACACTCCCACATGACTGACCACGGTTCGAGTCCCAGACCTGGCAGCTTGCTTTCTCACTTTCCTTTTCTCTCTCTAAGTGTGTCTCTCTCTGGTCAAATGAAAATAAAATGAAAAAACAGCGTATGGATTTTTAATGTTTCTTATTTCTCTCTCTCTCTCTCCATACATATATATATATATTTGTTTAGAGAGACCTTTGCTATAGGGCACATGTGCTTGCCAGAGAGACAGAGAGAAGCAAAGAGAAACTGAGAAATCGCCCCCTGGGGGGATGGCCATGCTGCAATCCCCTCCCCTCCAATCTCCTCTCAGGATCTTGAGCACCCATGCACGCATGCCCAGTGTGAATTTGAAGCCGCCAGGTCCAGGACTCACACTGTGGTCAGCCATGTGGGAGTCCAGCAATGCCAGCTGCTGGTCCCAAATATGATAATTTAAAATAAAACTCAAAGGTTTTTTTTTTTTTTTCCCCAGGTCAATCTAGAAATTTATAATGATGAATTATGTTTTTTCCTTTAGACTAGAAAAGAAAGACAAGTTTATTTTTTTTTTGACCATTGAATGCTTTTTGTTAATTTTACCAAAATTAATTCAATAGAAGAAACTACCATTTCTAGAGCTCTAGGAAAAGTTTCTGATGTAACAATTTTCATCACTGCAGTAGGTGTTGGTGGCTATAGGTGCTCCCACTAACTGAAGCACTCAACTCAGTCAGAATAATTTTCCCTTGGTGCTAAACCTGGACACATCATCCAGATATTTCCAGCATATCTGCTGTTTCTTTGTAGCAGTGAAGGCCATTGATTCTAGAACGAAATATTTGGAAGACGTTCAAGAAAAAGATCTGGCAACAAGATCCAGCAGGCATATGATTCTTGGTAGCACTTGCTCTGGATGTCCATATGATTGTATAATGATCTATTAAAAGTAACATTCTTGTGTCAGACTGATGAATGTCAGCTTTTTTTTTGGGGGGGGGATTGTTGCTATAGGGCATGTGAACTCACCAGAAAGACAGAGAGAGAGAGAGAGAGAGAGAGACAGAAAGCGAGAAATCACCCCCAAGGGGGATGGCCATGCCACAATCCCTTCTCTTCCATTTTCATCTTGGGATCTTGGGCACGTCACCCGGCGTGAGTTTAAGCCACTGCATCTGGGACTCAAACCTCAGTTGACTACATGGGAGTCCAGCGACAGAGCCATTAAGCCAACTGCTGGTCCCAATGTCAGCTTTAACATATGCTGGGTAAAGCCCATTTCAACACATTTGATCAAATAAACATTTTGCTTTTTGAGTTAAATATTAATTTCTATGTATCTGTTGATGCATACGAAGGCTTAGCTTCTACTTTTTGTTTGGCCATCAACAGGAGATATTCCCCTAGACTTATCCTACAGCAGTGTCTCCTGGATAGTCGTTCCAAGACAATGTTTTTCTTCATAGTGAGTCCTGTACTCAGCAGATGTTTCTTCTGCTGAAAAACCTTTAAGGAATCTCTCCTCTCATGCTTCCTATGCCCCTCTTGGACTTCTATGGTTTCTACAGTCTGGTCCTCCATGGTCTCACCCTCCATTGCTTCTTGAAAAGCTCCTCCACTGCCACCAGCAGGTCCCTTCAGTTTCTCACTCACTTTCCTTCCTTGTTTCTATGTGTCATCATCCTGTCTTTCTTACATTTTGCATGATAAAGTACAACCTTCTCTTGTGTGTATGTACTTGTGTGTGTGTGTGTGTGTGTGTGTGTGTGTGTTGGGAATAACAAGGTACTTGGGAATTTGATGGAAGCTGTAGTCTCTCCTCTCAGAGCACCACTCACACCAATGTAAATGTATGCACACAGAGTGGGGCTCTGGACATGCTGAATGTTCTTGGAGTCCAAAGGCCGTGCATGAAACTCTGCACATGAGAAAGGCTAAGGACTTGACAGAAGAAGCTCATGTCCGTGGGAGGCTGCGCACCAGCGAATATCGCCCTTGGGCTTCGGTTTCTCAGAGAGCAAACAATTAAGGCCATGATTGGCTCCCCTTCAGAACCATACTCTGATTGGCCACTAGAATCCCTCAGATTTGCATATCCAACACCTCATGATTGGTCCACAAAAGCAATCAATCATAACCCACCTTTTAACAACCAATCACCACCCACCAACATGTATATAACCATGACCCCTGGCCCACAATAAATGGAGGACCTTGAAGAGTTGTAACACTGCGTTGTCTCTGTGTTGTAACATTGCACCATTCGTCCTGTCTCTCACTCCTTCCCTCAGGAAGCCTGTTCGACTGTCCTGTGGGTCGGGACACATGTCAAGTCAACCCTTTTAAACAACATGGTTTCCTATGTATATCATTTGGAATCCTTTAACCCTTATCAAATACTCACTATTTTCTAAAATGTTTTACTTTAGTTCCGTCTCTTCAACTAGATTGCAAGTTCCTTGAAGAAAGGAACAAAGGACCTTAGGCAGAAATGCAACTCACTTTGACTAAACAGGATACAGTAAATATAGTGGAACACTCACCAGTCATCACACATCACAAGGTTAAAGTAGTTTGGATAATGGTTTGTTTCCTAAAAGTTTGTGTTTTGGAATTTGGTCCCTGGTGTCGTGGTGTTGGGAGATGGTGAGACCTTTCAGAGCTGAAGCCTAATGAGCTGTGATTGGCTCATGGAACCATCACCTTTATGAATGGATTAATAGTGTCTCCCAAGACTGGGTGAGTTCTAGCTCTCATGAGATATTAGTTCTTGTGAGAGCAGATTGTTGTGAAAGGAAGATAGCGTCTCCCATATCTCTCTTTCTGTACACAACCACCATTCTTCTCTGCTTCTGCCACTCATGTGATGGACCCTGCCTGATGCCAGTTACATGTCTTTGGATTTTCCAGCCACCAGAATCGTCAGTCAAATAAATCTCTGTTCTTTACATATTACCCAGTCTTAGGTATTTCTGTAAGCAACACAGTAGGAGACTAAGACAAGCAAGACATGTTATGTTGCTTAAAGGAATGAGTTTTAGGTACCAGATATGGATTCCTGAATGAAGCTGAATCACTGATGGTTTCATACTCCATTTTCAGAGGAGAGAAAGCATCCTTCATCCCACTCATGACTTCATGATGTTCTGCCAAGATGTGGGAGAACCAATGGAAAGGAAAGATTTATTAGGTTGGGCAGGGGAGAGAAAATCAGAGAACAAAAGTAAAAACAAAAACAAAAACAAAACAAGGAAAAAGAAATGGAGAAGTGAAGGATGTGACAATAAGTGATTGAGTAAGAAAAGGGACCACACTGGCACCATGGTTATCCAAATTCAAGGTCCTTAAGTTTGTTGAGTGATGATCTATTCCTCCTCCCTTTTGAGAATTTACCATTTTTTACTGTTTTAGTCATTGACAAGCATGAGAGGTATCCATGTAGGCAAAAATACATCTATGAGTTCACCTCGATTGTTAGCTACCATGGAAGCCCATCTGTTAATTCGCTCAGCTCAGAACTGGTGGAATTTTCTTTTTGGTTTCCATTCATCCACACATTCTAATGTTGGATCAAACTCCATATAATAGCAGTATGCATTTTTAAAAAAAATATTTTTGAGATATTTTTTGCTATAGGGAACAGGCACTTGCCAGAGAGACAGAAAGCAAAAATGCACTCCCCAGGGGAGATGGCCACTCTGCAATCCCTTCTCCTCCAGTCTCCTGGGATTCTGGGCATGCACACACACACACAGTCCTGGCAAGAGTCTGAAGCTGCCAGGAGCAGACCAGAACTGTGGTCAACCCGTGAGAGTCTAGTGACTCATCCATTATGCCATCTGCTGGCCCCAGCAGTATGCGTTTTATTTTAGCATTCCACTAATATTTTAATTTCACAGACTGAGGGTAACTTCATTAATTAAGAGGTAATTTTTTTTTGGTGAGGGTCCACAATAATCTTACCTTTTCTAACTTCTTCCAAAGATCCTTAGTCTTTAAAAAACCTCTGCAATAGGGACCAAGAAATGACATGGACTCCCAAGTAGTCAATTTCGGTTTGAGTCCAACACCCAGTGACTTAAAACTCACGCCAAATGTGTGTGCATGCATGCTCAAAATCCCAGGAGAAGGATAGAGAAGAAGGGACTGGGGAACCAGCAGTTAGCGTAATGGCTATGCCGCTGGACTCCCATGTAGTCGACCGCGGTTCGCATCCAGGACCAGCAAAAACCTCTCTCAAAAAAAAGAAGAAGGGACTGTAGTGTGGCCATCCCTCCTGGGGGTTAATTTCCTGCTTTCTGTCCTTCTTCTATCTCTGTCTCTCTGGCAAGAAAATGCACCTTATAGAAACAATCTCTCTTAAAAGAAAAAGCTATGTGATAACGCTAACTGCTGGTTCCCGAAATTCTAAAAGATCAGAGTATGAAAAATTATGGCATTTAATAAATAATTGCATATGCATTTAATTTATTTGGGTGAAGAGAAAGAATAACTGTTACTAAAGCAAATACAAGAATTTCCCTAATTAAGTGATAAAACTGGAATAATTTCAGATAAATTGGAGTCAATATGCCAAGTAAAGACTTGGATAAGATGTAACTTTTTTTTTTTTTTTTGGAGAGGTTTTCGCTATAGGGCGCGTGCGCTCGCCAGCCAGACAGAGAGAGACATAGAGACAGAAAGCGAGAAATCACCCCCCAGGGGGGATGGCCATGCCGCAATCCCTTCTCCTCCATTCTCCTCTCGGGATCTTGGGCACGCATGCACACGTGCCTGGCGCGAGTTTTAAGCCACCGGGTCCAGGATGCGAACCGCGGTCGACTACGTGGGAGTCCAGCGACATAGCCATTACGCTAACTGCTGGTTCCCTATAAGATGTAACTTTTGATGAGTACCTGCTTGAGCTGTCTTAATTGACTTCATTTTTAATGTTTATTTTCTTGCTGGGATGTTTATATTTATAAATATACATAAACTGTGATCCCTTTACTTAATATGTTGATTGAAAACTAGGTCATGGTTTCCCAAAGACTAGTCCTTAGTATGATAGTCTAAGACAAGGATTGACAAACTTTTTTCTAAAAAGCTAGATAGTTGGGGACCGGCAGATGATGTGGTGGTTAAGGCACTGGACACTCCCACGTGGCCAACCACGGTTCTTTCCCTCTCTCTCTCTCTCTCTGTTGCTCTCTGATCAAACTAAAATAAATGAATGAATAAATAAAAAATTAAATTAAAAAAATAAAAAGCGAGATAGCAACAGGTGGCATGGTGGTTGCGGTGCTAGAATCCCACATGGCTGACCACGGTTCAAGTCCCAAACCTGGCAGCTTACTTTTTCATTCTCCCTTTCTCTCTGTCTTTCTCTCTCTGGCCAAAATTGAAGAATAATGATAATAAATAAAGATAAATAAATCTAAAAAAGGCTAGATGGCAGTATTTCAGGCTTTGCAGGTCTTGGGGGTCTGTTGTAATTGCTCAGCTTTGCCACTGAAGCAGGGAAGCAGCCATAGACAACAAGCAACAAGCAGACATGGCTCTGTGCCAATATGACTTTCTTGACAAAAGCAGACACTATAACAAGCGTAACAGCATGCAGTTAGAACAACCTTTTAAAAACATGGCAAATAGGTTGGGACTATAGACTCCAGCAGCTAGTATAAATATAATGTGAAAATTTTGGTTTATAAACCTGTTGGCAACTGTACAATACTTTGGCTTCTCAGGGAATATTTTTTCTCCCCTGATTTCTAGATTTTTTTACTCCCACAGCTAAGGTTACTGAAGAAGTGATGTGTTTATAGATCGAGGGGCAGGGAACTGTATCAGCAGGCTCTGCATTGTTTTCATGTTTCTTTTATTTGCCAGAAGGCACATGAGGGAGAGGGGGAAGCAGCCTCCAATAGGCATAGACAAGCTGCAATGCCTTCTCTTCCATTTCTCAATCCTGTCAGGATTTGGGGCAAGTCTGCACAGAATCTGTCTTTCTCAAGCTTCTGGGGCTGGAATTCCAACTGAACAGTCAGCCATGTGGGATTGAGCTCCCTCCACCCCTGGTCCACAGGGTTGGCCCAAGCCTACATTGTTTTTTGGTAGATGAATTTTTATGATTGGCTTTAGGCTACAGAGGCAGAGTTTGCTAGTCACTGTTGAGACTTTATGGCCCACAAAGCCTAGAATATTTACTGTCTGGCCCTTTATAGAAAATGTCTATCAACTCCTTGCTTGTAGAGAATTAACTTCAGTCTTAAAGACAAAACAAAACTCCACCGTCAGCTGTGTCTCATAGACTCCCAATAAATGTTTGCCTCATGACAAACTTGGTAAACATATGCATGTAAAATTCTAATTGTTATATTACCAAAAAGAATTCCCACCACAGGCCCTGGATTACATGACGCCACCTTTCCCAGTCATACCATCGCTACCATGGGCGGCCATGTCTCTTGCTAACTGAAGTGCTGCTCTGAGTCAAGCCTCCCTCATGACAGGAACTAAACAGAGGAGAGTGAAAAGCGATTTCAGACTATTCCTGTGAATTAAAATGCTTTCCAAGGATCTGGGAGACTCATTAATCTCACCCTAATAGAGTGTTTTAGTCTAGTGATCTTGGGCAGCCCCTTATGTCCTGACTCAACATATTTATCTCTGGTAAATAGCAAGGCCTTATTATCTACATTTAGGTTAGATTCAGACTAATCTGAATCTACTGATCTGAGTTCTCTTAGACAAAGACTGACATATTTAACAAATTGCTAACCTAAGAATTTCTAAATTCATCTGTTACCTATAAGCCCCTCCCCCTCACCGGATGTTCTGCCATTTTGGACCAGACCAATGAGGAGACTCTGTCTATGTCTCCTGCTCCTAGAACTGAATAAAAGAACTACTGCATCTGAGTATCCTGGAAAACCCTTTTGTGCTTCTCTAGGCCTGGTCACTCAAAGTTATGTTTAGAATAAACTGTGTGAGTTATTATTTCTTCCAGGGCTTGGTTGTTTTTATCATTACCCAGAAAAAGTCAGGAAAGAATTGGGCAAGAGAAGATGTGAGGAGGCCAGGTAGTCATAGATTCTATGGGCAAAGTTTCGAATAAAACCTAGGCTTTGAAAAGTCTGGTTTTCCATCTCACCCGGGGGATGATTTCTTGCTTTCTGTCTCTCCGTCTCTTTCTGGTTTTTTGGCGAGCGCCATGTGCCCTATAGCAAAAATCTCTTCAAAAGAAAAAAAATAAGTCTAGTTTTCATTTATCATTCTAAGCTTTTAATTTAGCATTTTCACATGGGTATTTGCAGTGTGGATGGCTGTCATCCCTTTATTTGCACTAACTGAGAAGATCTTGGAGCTGAGACAAACTGACCCCTCTACAGTGACAGCAGGGTCAGGGGGTCTCTCATTGCTTAGGCCTGTTGTCACTTTTCCCTAGTGTCCTGGGCTCTGCTAGCTACCAATTCATTGTTCTACTGGGCTCCCACCCTCTCCTTCGTGTGCGTGTCACTGAATCTACAGAAGCAAAACATGACGGTAAACACTTAGAGATGCTGCCAGTCATTAATCCCCTCAAATAGAGGAACGGGTGGACATTGTGCTCATTTCCCACCTGGCCCCTGACGTCACTTCCGGAGTTCCCTTGCCCTTTTCCTGAGCTGTTCCTAGTGGGAACCTCTTTAATAAACCCAGTCAGCAGATGAGCCCAAGAAGTCTCTCAGGCTGTTCTGCTCCACTCAAAGGTGGGGCGAATCTCCAGAAAGGCATTCAGCACGTTGAGCTTTTTAACTGAGCTGTTAATGAAACACTTGATGAGGAGGGCTCCCTGGAGAAAACTCCTTGGGCCCACAGAGGCTGCTTTTGGTGTTAACTCTGAAAATCCAAATTGCGCCTTCACGGGTACAAGAGAGCCTGCAGCCAGGGACGGGGCCTGTCCTGTCCGATGTGAGCTCTCAATGTATTTGGCTGTCTTGCAGCTTAATCTATTAGTTCACCTCACCAGGAAAATCTACATGGTTCTCATCCAGCTTCTTAGAGGACCCTGAAGGCCTCCCTTTTGTTACTCATTTGAAATAAAAAATGTGGGTAATGATGAAATAGCCTACATAGGGTAATGTCTTTCCTGCCCATCAGGGCAGAGCGGGCCTGGCCTGCATGGCCCTGGGGCCTGTCGAGAGGGACTCTGGGGTGTAGGGTAGCCAGCTGTCAGTGGGTGGTGGGGCTCCCAAGGAGGGGCAGAATGATGGCGTCCCTATTTGTAGTCGCACCAAGGGGTGAGCTGATGGTGTTCCTCGTCACGTCATGTGAGGAAGAGTCACCATCTGCTGTGTCAGCCCCAGCAGGGCCACTGTGAGGAAGCTGACCACAAAGCACTGAGGCTGACTCTGTGAGTGGCCTCTGGGCTCCGTGTCAGGACAGGGAGTCCCTGCAGGGCCTGAGCAGCTGGGCCAGGGCCTACAAGTACACAACCCTCCAAGTTAGGCAGCCCCCTTCTGTTTCCTGATCCGAGGACAAGCTTACCACCAACAGAAACTTTGGTACCAACAAAACCATGCCACCAACTGCCACACCATCTTTCTGTTCCAAGCAGGACAAGGTGTTCATCTAACGCAGCTTGTAGAGGTGAGGAGGAAAAAAGGATGGTTCAAGGGAGAGAGACGGCTGTGAGGCAGTCCACTCCTCTGCCTCTGTCTTCTGTCTCTTGCTTTCTCTCCCTGTCTCTGTCTTGTTCTCTGTCTCTGACTCTACTTCTCTTTTGCTTTCTCTCTCTCTCTTGCTCTCTTTCTTCCTGTGTGTCTCTGTCTTGCTCTTTGTCTCTCTCTTTGTCTGTCTCTCCCCCTCCATCTCCACATCTCTGTCTCTATTGCTTTTTCCTTGTCTCCATCTCTCTCTGCCCAGCTGTGTCTTGGTTTGTCTGTTTCTCCCTGGAGGGGGTGATTATGGAGTGGACATTTGCTGTTGCCTCTTTCTGCTCCCTTTGCTCAGTTCTCTTTATAGGGCATACCCGTTTTCTGCTGCCCTCTGGGTCAGAGACTTCACTCCTTTCTAGTCTGTGGATCCTGTGCGTGTGTGTGTGTGTGTGTCTGTGGGGTGCTACAGCCTCCAGGGTGTCTGGTCATTTCTTTCCGGGTGGTGAGCTGGAGGGCACCATTTCACACTTATCTACAGGAATTCAAGCTTCCTCCTCTCCGATGTTCTCACTTGGCCTCAGAGGAGGTAGGGGTTCTTGGCAGATTAGGTGAGGTTTGCCTCTAGCCGCTGCTTGCAATCTATCTGGACCTGCTCCCGATGTCCCGGGCTGGCTAGCTTAAAAGCAATTGAAGAGCTCATCGATGGCTTCGATCCAGGTCCCAGGGACAGCCTCATCTGCACTGGGGCACTTCTGAAACGCTGTATGCACACAGGACGGAGATGCGAGGTAGAACAGCAAAAAGCATTAGCTGTCTTTACAACGCTTTTAATTACTGGGTGAGCATGTCGGGGCTGCAATCCAATATGTAAAGATAATTGCGCTTTGAATTGATGCCACCCCATCTCCGTGTCATTGCTCACGCGAACTCCTCCCAGCCCTACTGAGGAGGAGGAAATGTTAGGAGAGTCCCAGCAGTGAATTCCTAGGGACGGAGACTTGAAACACTTTGATGAGCCGGCCTGGAGTCCCTCTGCTAGTTGTGACGAGGTCACTGACCTTGATTTTAGGAGAAAAACACTCTTTTTCTTCTCAGAATGGCCCTTGGGGGTAAGCTGTCTCTGAGAGAACCTCACTTCAAGGGCTAAATCGTAGTGTCAGGAAGCGGGACTTTTGCTGCGGTGCCTCTGAATTTCCTTTGGGAACTTGGAACAAAAGCAAACAAACATGAAAGCCCTCAAAGGTCCTGTGACCTGTCTGGCCCTCAGTGGCATCTCCTTCCGGGGGACCTAACCAGAAATGCAGGCCACGGCCCATGACTGGGGTGTCATTGCGGGGACACGCACTTGGAAACACACTGTTCTCCTTCCCTTTTTTTGAGAGTTTTTTTTTTTTTTTTTTTTTTATAGGGCATTTGCGCT
>NW_006159552.1:1542153-1543721 GCF_000334495.1 Tupaia belangeri chinensis
TGGCCACACCGCAATCCCTTCTCCTCCATTCTCCTCTCGGGATCTTGGGCACGCACGCACATGCGCCTGGCGTGAGTTTTAAGCCACCGGGTCTGGGACACGAACCACCGTCGACGACATGGGAGTCCAGTGACATAGCCATTCTGCCAACTGCTGGTCCCTCTCCTTCTTTTTGTAAATGGGTAATTGAACAACTCTGAGGACTCCCAGGAGGAACCCTCTGCCAGGACTTCCCACCTTGCAGTAACTTTTGTCCCTGTGAGCTGTTTACTGAATGATAGTTTAAAAAAAAAAATCATATTTACTTTGGGAATTGACTGTCCTTCTGGGTGTTTTCCTTAGGATAATTTTAGTATAGTTTTTACCTTGGGTCTTACTTACTCTGTTTAGCCATTACATTCTGTTTCTTTGATTTTTTTTTTTCCCCATGAGCATAGTCCTCTGTTTCAGCTTCTTGTATTATTTTACTTTGTAAGGTTGTGTGGTGGCTAAAGTCGGTCATGTTGCAGAATGAAATGAAACAAAAATGGAAGAAGTTGAAAGTATTTCTTTGTCCAGGAAATGTGTGTTGGTCATGTTTAATAGAGATTAAAGGAGGCCATTGTTTTGGAATAAGCTCCTGTTCTAGGCCCCAACAGACCAGACCAAAATGGAGCCATTCATGTCACATCACCCAACTGAAACTTTTAGGAAGCATATATAGATCCCCAAACAGACCTGTTTTTCCTGAAAATAAAAGATTTCAGTCTACTTAAATCAACATCATCAAAAAGTTCTCTCTGCCTTAAACTTTATAAGAAAAGTCACTTTGAAATGACCAGTCCACTCGTATTTTGTTTCTACTTTCTTCAACCCATTTCCTTCTGTAAAACCAACCTCTTCTGCTGAGCTCCTTGGAACACTCCTTCGGTTACACCGAATCTGTGCTTCTTGGTTGCAATTGCTAAGATCCCAAATAAAAGTTCTTGTTCTTTACAGGTACAGAGCCTGCTATGTCTGAGGTTACACTTGTGATACTTAAAATATTCCCATAGATTGAGGAAGACAGTTTCATATATTCTCCTCTGTTTTAAAGTTGACTTTCGGTTGGAGGAATGCAAAGTGTTTTTGATAGTGGGAAATGTAATGAGGAATATTGGTTCTTTAGTAAAAAAACAACTTTAGTGAGCATCTAATTTGATGATTTTCAAAATTTATTTAGCAAAAGGACTTCTTTTTAAAAATATTTATTTATTTAATTTCATTTGTTATAATTTTTTTTTTTTAATTTGACCAGAGAGAGATAGAAAGAGAAAGGGAAAGTGAGAAACAAGCCACCAGGTCCAGGTCTCGAACTGCGGTCGGCCATGTGGGAATCCAGCACCCTCAACCACCACGCCACCTGCCAGCCCCAGGACTTCTAATAATATACCAGGAAAGAGTAAAACTGGGGTTCTCAGGAGACCCCCACCCGCAAAATTTCCACAAAACCCACCCTGGTTCATCTATGTTCATCGGTTTCATCAATGTTGTTACAAATGGCAGGATTTTTTTTTTTTAGAGTTTTTTTTTTTTTTTTTTACAAAGGG
>NW_006159552.1:1543869-1548401 GCF_000334495.1 Tupaia belangeri chinensis
GTCCGGTACGCAAACTGTGGTTGCCGACGTGGGAGTCCAACGACATAGCCATTACGCTAACTGCTGGCCCCACAAATGGCAGGATTTTCATCTTTTGTTTTTAGAGAGAGTTTTTTGCTATAGAGTGCATGCACTCTCTGGGGAGACAGAGAGAGACAGAAAGCTAGAAATCACCACCTGGGGGGATGACCACACCACAATCCCTTCTCCTCCAGTCTCCTCTTGGGATTTTGGGGATGCACGCACACACACCCAGCATGAGTTTTAAGCCACTGGGTCTGGGACTTGAACTGCGGTCTACTATATGGGAGTCCAGTGATGTAACCATTATGCCATCTGCCAGTCCCAGGATTTTCTTCTTTTCAAAGAGTAATTAATAATCCATTATCTATATCTGTGTCTACCTTATAACTTCTATTTCTAATCATTCATCAACATATAATGAGATTGTTTCTATATCTTGGCTATTATGAATAACACTGCAATGAACCTAGAACTACAGATCTGTCTTCTAGATACTAATTTCAATTTCCTTTATACACAGAGCTTATAGTGAGATTGCTGGATCATTTTGGTAGTTCCATTTTTATTATTTTGGTGAACTGCATACTGTTTTCCATAGTGGCCGTACCATTTTACATTCCTATTAACACTGTATAAGATTCTCTTTTCTCTGAATCCTTATTAATATGCCTTATGTTCTGACTTTACAATAATAATTATCCTAAGTGGTGTGAAGTGCCGTCTCATTGTGGTTTTGATTTGTATTTTCCTGATGATTAGTGATGTTTCTTTGCCTGTTGGTCATTTGTGTGTCTCATTTGAAAAACTATTCAGATCCCATGCCCATTTTTTAGTTGGGTTATATATTTTTTGCCATTGAGTTGTGTGAATTACATATCTATTTGAATATGAACCCCTTATGAGATATAGGGGTTGCAAACATTTTTCTCCCAGTCCATAGTTTGCCTTTTCATTTTGTGAATATTTCCTTTGCTGTGCAAAAACTTTCAGTTTTATGTAGTTTCAGTTTTTTATTTTTGATTTGTTGCCTGTGATTTTTTTTTTAATGTGTGTTACATCTAAAACAATGCTTCCAAGACAAATATGAAGGAATTTTTCTTCCCCGTGTTTTCTTCTAGGAGTTTTGTAATTTCAGGTCTTACGTTTTACTCTTTAATCCATTTTGAGTTGACATTTTTGTGTGTGTATGCTGTAAGATAAGGGTCTAAATTCATTTTTACTATTTAGAATTATTTATTTAATTTTATCTACTATTATTATTTTTTAAATTTGCTATAGGGCATGTGCATTCCCCAGAGAGAGAGAGAGAGAGAGAGAGAGAGAGAGAGGAGGGAAAGAAAGTACTAAAGCAAGCTGCTAGGTCTGGATCTTGAACCATGGTCGACCATTAATCATCATGTCACCTTCCCTAAATTCATTATTTTATGTATGGGTGTCCAGTTTTTTCAGCACCATTCATCAAAGAAGCATCCTTTCCCCATTATTCTTGGCACTCTTGCCGATGATTAGTTGATTGTTAATGCATCAATTTATGTTGCTTTTTTGCCAGTACCATACTATATAGATCACTATAGTTTTTTAGTATATTTTGAAATCAGGTAGTATGATGTCTCCCACTTTATTCTTTCTCAAGACTGTTTTGGCTTTTTAGGGTATTTTGTGACTTTTTATTAAATTTTAGGATTGCTATGGAAACTCTAATAGGCATCACATTGCATCTGTAGTTACTTAGTGTAATGTGAACATTTTAACAATACACAAACATGAAATATCTTTTCACTTACTTGTGTCTTCTTCAATTTCTTTCATCAGTGATTTACATGTGGTTGTTTGAAAAGTCATGACACATTTTTGCATAGAAAAACAAAAAATACATCATGACTTTCCCAACCACCTAATAGTTATCAGTGTACAGATCTTCTACATCCTTGGTTAAATTTATTCCTAAGGATTTTAAATACTTAGAAATTCCTAAATACTCATAAGCATTTTATCCTAAGGATTTTAAATACTTAGAAATTCCTAAGTACTCTATTTGATGCTATTCGAAATAAAATTGTTTTCTCGATTTCATTTTTTTAATAGTTGATGATTAGAGAAAGAAATCCAAACCGAAATACACATACATAAAAGATTTATACTTTGATTTGAAAACAAATACTTTAAAACAACTGTTAAACTTGAAAACTGGAAGATATATACCATTAGCTCGAATAAACATAAATATGTGCCATAAAAAGAAAAAAGAAAGAAAGAAAAAAAGAAAGAAAGAAAAAAGAAAAAGGAATGCAGCAGACTTTTGTACATTGATTTTAGATACTGCAACTTCACTGAGCTCATTCATTAATTCTTTTGAAACTTTTTTAGAGCTATTTATTTAATTTTATTTATTAGCATTATTATTTCATTTGATCAGAGAGAGACAGAGGGACAGAGAAAGAGAATGAGAAAACAAGTCACCAGATCTGGGAGTCAAACCACATTAAACAATATGGGAGTCCATAGCCTTAAAACCACCATGCCACCTTCCAGCCCAACATTTCTTAATTTTAATTTTTTAAAAATGGAGTCTTCAGGGGCTTTTACCTATACAATTATATTCTCTGCAAATAGAAATATTTTTTTTTGCTTCTTCCTTTCTCATTTAAATGCCTCTTACTTCTTTTTCTTGCCTAATTGTTCTGGCCAAGTACTTCAATATTATGTTGAATAGAAGTATGTAAAAAGAGAGCGTCTTTGCCTTACACTGAGTCTTAAAGGAAAAACTTATGCCCTGTCCCCCATTGCTTGTGATGTTATCTGTGGGGTTTTCATAAAAGGGTTTTACCACCTTAAGAAATTTCTTCATGTTTATTTTGTTGATAGTTTTTTTTTCAAATCATGAAAGAAGATTGAACTTTGTTGCATGCTTTCTATATTTATTGAGATAATCATGATTCTTATCTTTCATTCTTTTAATGTGGTGTGTCATTGATTCGTGTGTATTGAACCAGTCTTGGATCCCAAGAATAAATCCCACTTGGCCATGCTGTATTGCCTTTTTGATATGCTGTTGAATTTTATTTGCTAGTGTTTTATTAAGGATTTCATTTTTTTAATAGTTGATGATTAGAGAAAGAAATCCAAACCGAAATTACACATACATAAAAGATTTATACTTTGATTTGAAAACAAATACTTTAAAACAACTGCTAAACTTTAAAACTGGAAGATATATACCATTGACTCAAATAAACACAAATATGTGTCATAAAAAGAAAAAAAGAAAGAAAGAAAAAAGAAAAAGGAATGCAGCAGACTTTTGTACATTGATTTTAGATACTGCAACTTCACTGAGCTCATTCATTAATTCTTTTGAAACTTTTTTAGAGCTATTTATTTAATTTTATTTATTAGCATTATTATTTCATTTGATCAGAGAGAGACAGAGGGACAGAGAAAGAGAATGAGAAAACAAGTCACCAGATCTGGGACTCAAACCACATTAAACAATATGGGAGTCCATAGCCTTAAAACCACCATGCCACCTTCCAGCCCAACATTTCTTAATTTTAATTTTTTAAAAATGGAGTCTTCAGGGGCTTTTACCTATACAATTATATTCTCTGCAAATAGAAATATTTTTTTTTTTTTTGCTTCTTCCTTTCTCATTTAAATGCCTCTTACTTCTTTTTCTTGCCTAATTGTTCTGGCCAAGTACTTCAATATTATGTTGAATAGAAGTATGTAAAAAGAGAGCGTCTTTGCCTTACACTGAGTCTTAAAGGAAAAACTTATGCCCTGTCCCCCATTGCTTGTGATGTTATCTGTGGGGTTTTCATAAAAGGGTTTTACCACCTTAAGAATTTCTTCATGCTTATTTTGTTGATAGTTTTTTTTTCAAATCATGAAAGAAGATTGAACTTTGTTGCATGCTTTCTATATTTGTTGAGATAATCATGATTCTTATCTTTCATTCTTTTAATGTGGTGTGTCATTGATTCGTGTGTATTGAACCAGTCTTGGATCCCAAGAATAAATCCCACTTGGCCATGCTGTATTGCCTTTTTGATATGCTGTTGAATTTTATTTGCTAGTGTTTTATTAAGGATTTTACATCTTTATTCATCAGAAATATTAGTCTATACTGTTATTTACCTATGGTACTTTGTCTGGCTTTGATATCAGGAGTAATCCTGACTTCATTAAATGCACTCTCTTTAGTTCTATTTTTTTTTTTTGGAAATGCTTATAAAGGATTAATATTAATTCTTCTTTGAATGTTGGGTAGAATTAACCTGTAAATCCATTTGGTTGTGGTCTTTTCTTAGTTGGGAGGTTATCAATTACTTATCTGAGATTTGTCTGTTTAGGCTTTCTATTTCCTCTTGATTTAGTTTTGATGCATGTATCTGAGAAGACATAAATTCATTCTAGGTTATCTAGTTTGTTGAATCCTTTTTAATGGGTTATCAAGAAAGTCATGACACCTTTTTTTTTTTTGGCGAGGTTATTGCTATAGGGCGCGT
>NW_006159552.1:1548571-1576066 GCF_000334495.1 Tupaia belangeri chinensis
GACTACATGGGAGTCCAGCGACATAGCTATTACGCTAACTGCTGGTTCTCATGACACCTTTTTGCATAGAAAAACATAGAGAAAAAGACGTCATGACTTTTCCGACAACTTATTTCCGAGGCGTCCATTTTAATGTCTCCATTGTTTACGTGAGCTATCCCTTTTTTTCTTAGTCTAGTTAAAGTTTTGTTAATTTTGCTTATTTTTTCAGAAAAATCAACTTTTAGTCTGGTTTTACTATTCTCTATTTGATTTAGTCCTACTCTAATCATTATTATTTTTATTTCCGTTTGTTTGTTAACTTTGTACTTATTTTTTTCTTCTTTTTCTAGTTCCATCAAATATAAAGTTGGGTTGTTTATTTGAGATCTTTCTCATTTTTCTTTTTCCTATATAGGCATTTATTGATATAAATTTAGCATGACCTTTTTTGTATCAAATAAATTTTTGTTGCTTTTCAAAAATTTCTTACAATTAAAACTGAGGTAATTGATTTGAGACATTTCTTTTCTCTTATAGGTGTTTAATGTTACAAATTTTCCCTTAAGTTCTACATTAGGAGTACCTCACAAATTCTAACAAGTTGTCTTTTCATTTGACTTAGTTCAATGTACTCTCTAACTTCTCATTTAATTTCCTTTTTTGATCCTTCATTATTTACAAGTATGTCATTTAGTTTCTAAATATTTGGGATTTTCCAGATTTTAATTCCACTGGGGTCAAAGAACATACTTTGTACTTTGAATGATGTTTTAAAAAAAATCACATGATTTCTTATTTACATTTAATCATTGTACATCATTATAACGTATAATATGGTTTTTCAAATCATGTGTGCAGAACGTGTCAGTCAAATCAAAGACATTACCATATACATCATCTTCAACAGATAACTTTTCATTCTTGTGTCTGTTCAATGGTTTTTTTTTTGTTTTTTTTTTTTCTGAGTCCCTCTCACTCACCTCCTTTCTATAGTCTCTGGTAGGTACCTACCTTTGTCTTCTCTACTATTTTATATTCAAACCTCTTATTTTTTTTTTAAATACATATAATCTCTGTACATCTTTACAACATACAAAATGGTTTTTCCCAGCACAAATACATACTAAAACAGTCAAAGGTATTTTTATATACATTGTCATCAGTAGACAACTTCTCATTTTTGTATCTGATACAATTTTTACTGAAAAAAAAATACATATAATCTCTGTGCATCTTTACAACATACAAAATGGTTTTTCCTAGGACGAATACATACTAGACAAGTCAAAGATACTTCTATATACATCATCATCAGTAGACAACTTTTCATTTTGTATCTGATACAATTTTTACTCTTCTCCTGATTTGTTTTTAAATGCATTGAGATATGTATTTTACCAGAATATGACCTACCTTGGTAAATGCTGTGTGTGTGTGTACTTGAAAACAATAGGCATTCTGCTATTGTAGAGGAGAGTCTTCTGTTAATGTTGATTAGGTCATGTTGGTTGATAATAAGGTAAAACTATTCTATATTTTTGCTGATTTCCCATTTATTTGGTTTATCGGTTATCATCAGGAAGTTTCTGGAATCTTCACTATAGTTGTGAGTGTATCTATTTTCCTATGCAGTTTCATCAGTGTTTGAAACTCTTTTAAGGGAGAATTGTTACAGAATTGTTATATCCTCCTGATTGATCGACTCCTTTCTCATTATGGAATGACCTTAATCATATCTAGCAATATGATTTACTTTGAAATCTACTTTGCCTGTTATTAAAATACCATTCCAGCTGCCTGCCTATGCCATGAATTTATCATAGCCACATCTCTGAGTATAAAGTTGTGCCCGTAAGAGTGAGCCATCATTCCATGCCTGTAACAGGAGAGGGTCAGGACTCTGAATAGCAAATTTGCTTTGTGGTTTTGTTCTTCTCTTCCATTTTCCATCTAATCAGGCCAAGTCCGGCCAAAAATATGTGATGATGCAGTCGAGAAAAATGAGGGGACGAACTGTATTCTATCTGGAGATAGCAAAGTAGTGATTCTTAACTTTTAGGGTTTCTTAATCTTTTGAGGAATCAAATGGAAGCTGGGGATACTCTCCTCTAAAAGAAGGGTATAGAAATGACACCTGGTATACACATTTTGGGGTTTGAAAAGTATACCTATGGGCCCTTCCAGCCATAAGAACTCTGGCTATGAAATTGTGGTGAAACAAGTTATCTTCATGATTATAGGAGTTTGCAATGGATTAGATAATGGTTTGTCCACCAAAAGTTAATGTTTTAGAATTTAATACCTAGAGTAATGTTATTGGGAAGTGGTGAGACTTTTAAGAGGTTAAACCTAGTAGACACTATTTAGATCATGGACACAGGGCCTTAATGAACGGATTAGTACTGTCTCAAGAGACAGAGTGATTTCTGGCTCTCATGAGTAGAGATGAACTTCCACGAGAGCACCTTTGTAAAAGGAAGAGAGTTGCCCCCATGTATCTCTCTTTCTGCATACACTGCCATTCTTTCTGCTTCTATTGACCAGGTTGAGATATAGCACCAGAGGCTGACCTGTTGTAAACACCATGCCTTTGGACTTTCCAACTATAGAACTGTGAGCTAAATAAACCTCTAGTCTTTGAAAATTATTCAGTCTCAGGTATTTCTGTTAGTAACATAGTAGCAGACAAAGAGTTCTTATACTGAAGGTGTTTCCTAGATTTGAATTTCTACCTATAATTTCTAAGGGATGAAGCTTTTTCTCACCTTTTCCGTAGAGGTTCAAAGGATTTTGGACTAATCAAGGAAAGAGAGATGGTCACAAGAGGCAGTGATATTGTAAAATACATATCCGGCCTTTGTCCTCTTTTCCTGGAGAACAATTCTTAAAATCCTTAGACTGTCTTAAGTGGTAAGTATCTTTTTGAAGCTAATGAATTAATTGGTGGCTGGAAACCCTGGTAGTTTCAGGATGGGGGTTGGTTACCCAAAGACTAGGGTAGGATTAGAGGAATTGGACTTTACAGTCCCATCCCCCAACCTTCAGGGAGATGAGAGGAGCTCATTATATTGGTCACTGATGATTTATTCAATCATGCCTACATGAGGAAGCTTCTAGAAAAACTCAGAGGAACAGGGTTCAGAGCTTCTGGGTAGCTCAACACATGGAGATTCCTGGAGGGATACATGCCAGAGAGGGCATGGAAGCTTCCCAGCCCTTCCCACATGCCTTATCTTATGCATCTATTCATTTGCATTCTTCAAAAATAACCTTTATAATAAATAGGTAACTGTAAATAAATGTTTCCGTGGGCTGATTCTGGCACAGTGGTGATGAATTGTGCAAGGGACTAGATCCCATAAGACAACTGAAGTTTAAATCCCTTGTCTGCTCTGCCTGAAATATCCTGGGCTCATGCAGTGCCCAAGATCTGAGGGCTGAAGGACTAGAAGCAGGGGGTTGGACATGACCAGACCCTGTTGAGGGTGCTCATCTGTCTCCCTCTTTCTATCTATTCCTGTCTCACTCTCATGCACACACATGTGCTCTACTACAAATAAAGAAAAATATCATTTTTAAAAAAGGTTTCTCTGGAGACCAGCAGTTAGCGTAATGGCTATGTCGCTGGACTCTCATGTAGTCGACTGTGGTTCGCGTCCCAGACCCGGTGGCTTAAAACTCACGCCAGGCACGTGTGCATGCGTGCCCAAGATCCCGAAGGGAGAATGGAGGAGAAGGGATTGCAGCATGGCCATCCTCCCTGGGGGGTGATTTCTCGCTTTCTGTCTCTCTCTGTCTTTCTGGCAAGTGCACGCTCCCTGTAACAAAAACCTCTCAAAAAAAAAAAAAGGTTTCTCTGTGTTCTGTGACCTGAAGTAGCAAATTAATTAAACTCAAAAAGGAAAGGGGAGCATGCAAACTCAGAGTTACTAGCTTGTTGGTCAAAACTCACAGATGAAAGAATCGGGAGCAGCCTTGGGGACAAGCCCTTAAGCTGTGGGATCCGAAGCTCTCTCCAAGTACACAGTGTCAGCATTGAATTGAGTTAGAGGACACCCAGCTGGTGTCTACTGTAGAACTGATGGCTTGCTTAGTGTGTCTGGAAAAAGTCCCACACGCATTTGGTCACAGAAGTTTTCTTCTTTATTTATTTAAAGTGTTGATTAAAGTGTGAGAACAAAGCAAAACTGCCATTTCTACTCAGAGGCAGTAACACACAAAGCGCTTGATGGGATGGAGCTTGGACAGGGTTGTCTGACTGGAGAACTCTCTCTCACCATGAGACTATCCAGAGATTTCCATCCAGAACAGAATGAGAGCAAGAGGGTGGTCTGAGAGGGGATGCACATGTCTAACTCGGGTAGTTTGTCTCTCAGCAGCATGGCAGAGAGCCCCTGAGTCAGAGATCTCCTAAGAGCAGCAGTTGCTGGAGCCTCAGGACCGTAAGGACCTCTTTCCTCGGTGGGCAGCAGTTGACAGCTGAGGTTTCATGGGGGTACACAAAGCAAGCAGACTCCAAATAGCCACAAATCTGCTGTTTGGGCTATTTTAAAAGTAATTGGATGTGTGAAAACTTGAGTCTGGTACTAGCAGACTTTTGACCTCATGGGCCTTGGCCTACTATGAAAAAATATACAGCCTGGGAACCAGCAGTTAGTGTAATGACTATGTCACTGGACTCCCATGTAGTCGACTGCGGTTTGCGTCCCGGACCCGGTGGCTTAAAACTCACTCCGGGTGCATGTGCGTGTGTGCCCAAGATCCCGAGAGGAGAATGGAGGAGAAGGGATTGCAGCGTGGCCATCCCCTCTGGGGGTGATTTCTCGCTTTCTGTCTCTCTGTCTCTGTCTGTCTGGCGAGCGCACACACCCTATAGCGAAAACCTCTCAAACAAACAAACAAACAAACAAAAAATACGTAAACAGCCTAAGAACCAATACCCAGAGGCCATCTTTAGCTCATTTATAAACATATTGATAATCAGTGGTCCTCATTTGTCAAGGAAGAAATGTAATTTATTACAAATGACCAGGTACACTGATCGTAGGAAATTTTATATTCATGGGTCAGCCTGTTTTATTTTCAGACTTTAGTGCCTATATTGTATATGAAAAATAGATTGATTTATTTATTTAAAGTGTATTTCCTCCATGAAAGAGAGAGAAAGAGGCAGACCCTCCATAGGGCTTTGATGTCATGACCCTCTCCTAGCCTCAGCCAGCTTGGAATTGTGGGTATATGTGTGCCCAGCATACTCAAAGAAGTATCTGGACTTGAACCAGAGCTTTCCCCGTGGGGTTACCTCACAAAACGTTGCATTTTACAGCTGTGCTTTTGCCTGGATGTCAAAATCAATTTACTCTTTATCAGTCCCATGAAGACTGCTTCTACTAGAAGCCATGTCATTTAGAACAGGCTGAAGTTAGAGTAGGTAGAAACCGGAAATAAGACTCACCTACAGCTTTCATGACTCACTAGTCCAAATTGAAGCATGAGCTATAAGCGTTTCTCAATGTAAGTCAAGCTTATATATAAGGAACATTCTGTTGCGTCTTTAAGAGACGTCATTCATTCGCTCAATAAATTCTTATTGTACAAGGTAGGAAATGACGGTGAACAAAATAGATACAGTCCCTGCCTGCATGAAGCCCTAGAGATGTGAGATTTGCATTAAGCACCTAATATTAGTGACAAGTGAAAATGAAAGAGACCTGATCAGATTTTTGTTTTCAAGCCATCATCCTAGCTTTGCTGCAAAAAAGTCCAGCTTTGGGAGTCAGTGGGTGATGTGGTGGCTAAGGTGCTGGACTGCCCCCTGTCTGTCTAACGGCGGTTCAAGTCCAGAACCTGGCAGGTTAAAAATCATGCCAGTTGCATGTGCGTGTGTACCCCAAACACCCAGGAAGAGGGTGGAAGAGAAGGGATTGCAACATGACTGTCCCACTCGGGGGGAGGGCATTTTCTGACTTTCTCTCTCACTATCTCTGTCTCTCCAGTGAGTGCACATGCCTTGTGGCAAAAACCTTAAATAAAAAGTCCAGCTTTGGAGCACTATTGGGATTTCTAGTACAACAGACATGCAAAGGCTATTTAGCTGTTGAAGGCTTTGAAAAAGATGTTTTCTGGTTTCAAACATCCTTTTTGCCACTTGGATTGTTTCTGACGCTTTCAAATAAGAATAGCTTTTTTAAGGGACCAGCAGTTAGCGTAATGGCTATGTCGCTGGACTCCCGTATAGTTGACCGCGGTTCATGTCCCGGACCTGGTGGCTTAAAACTCAAGCCGGGTGCATGTGCGTGCATGCCCAAGATCCTGAGAGGAGAATGGAGGAGAAGGGATTGCAACGTGGCCATCCCCCCTGAGGGGTGATTTCTCGCTTTCTGTCTCTCTGTCTCTCTCTGTCTGTCTGGTGAATGCACGCGCCCTATAGCAAAAACCTCTCAAAAAAAAAAAAAAAAAAGAACAGCTTTTTAAAATCTGGGGTCGTGCTTAGTTCAAGCTCTTGGATTTAAAAAACGTATTTATTCTTCAAATAAGAGACAGAGAAGAGACAGCACTTTCAGCGGGATCTTAACACTGTGATCCATTTTCAGAGTGAGCCAGGCCAGAATCGTAGGCACTTATGTGGCCAGCATACTCAGGGAGGGCTCTGGACATGAACTTCAAACCTTCCCATATGGGTCAGCCTGGATTTTACTGTGGTACCACTGTCCATCCCCCATGAACATTGATCTTAAAGAAGTCATTGTATCTTTTGCTTCCTCCTTTGCTGGGTGTGTCCCGTGTCCACTAGAGCTGGACTGAAATGCTGCACTTGACCCACAGAGCTACTGTTTATGCATACGATTGTCTGCAATGAATTACTCCACTATGTTCCAAATGCTCTACTCGCAAATATCTGAATATGCTGAAATGATACCAGAATGTGAAATGGACCATTTGAGGGGTCCTTAGAGTGGAAGACGGGACAATGTCTGAAGGACTTTGGCACTTTGCTTGATGACACACGGCAATGGGTTACTTTTAAAAATTCCATCAACTGTATATAAAACAAGTCATAGAGTTTAAGCACATCACAAAATGCCGCATTGCATGATAGGCAGAACTTAGTGACTGGCTCAGTCAGGTCCCGCACTGCTTTGTGTTTATGAAACAGAATGCATTTGGGGCCATAGTCCGCATACCAACTTGTAAACCCCTATAGAGACCCAACTCACACCCCATCTTGAGGCACATTTGTGCACTGTTAAAGTGGTGACCCTGTCGTTTTTAAATGCACGCATATGGCTCAAATGCATTAATCACTTTTCGAAATTCTTCAAGTATTTGTGTGGTAATTTCAATAAACTAGATTTCAAAGCATGTGGGCACCCTGCCAGCAGACCTACCCAAGGGTGGGATTTCTTATTGAATACTATGTGTCATTAAGGAAAAGTGTTTCAAACAAGAAGGGAGAGTCCAATTGTGACAAGTTGTGAACTCAAGTTTTTTAATGTCCTGTTTTTTACAGTAATGTCAGATTTTGTGCCAAGTCATAAATATTTCCACTTTTGGCTCAGACCCTTAATCTCCAACACGGTATGCACCTTGGTCTGTTTCATTCCTAAACACTGCATTTTGCAAAAGCCCAGGGAGAGGTGGCCGTTCCTCTAATGATCTGACTCTGTGCTTATTCACTGACAGCACTCCTGACCACTCACGGTTAATTCCAGACAGCTCCGCCAGGCGCCTGTCAACTCTAATGGATTCATCACTATTAATAAGGTAGGCGCCTAATTTACTACGAGTTGGCACTAGCAGTGACGCTGAGAAAAGATCACATGTCTCCGCTGACGTGCCGAGTCTTCCCTGCTGAAATGGGCCTTTCTGCCAAAGTCAATGAGAGAAACTGACAGTGTGGGATGACTAACCCTCCATCTCGTGCGGAGAGCTTGGCAGCTCGCACCTTTTTGCAAAACACAGCACGTTTTAAAAATTCCTCCAAATAACCATGAGAATGATAATAGAGGTACTTAGTGGAAGGGGGCAAGAGACTGGTTTTCCCATTTGCTGCAAGGAGCCTAGGAAAGTAGAATTGATGTTGGCAGCAGGGATCATCCGTCAGTGTAGATCGATTCTCAGGAGCCTGTGCCACACTCCACTACCTGTGTTGTTGGCCAAACAAATGTGTATCAGTGGCCTCAGTTGAAAGGCTAATTTCTAGTTTGTTGAGAAGGATCGGATCATTCCAATAATGCCCTGGGGCTTCTTAGGTTCTTTGTTATGGAAAAAGACCTAGAGAGCTGTGTAGAGGTTTTTGTTTGCTCAGTAGCTACCCATGCCTTTGCAAAATCATGGTATCCAAAGTACTTAAGTGATTTTGTAATTTTGCAATTTCTCGATGACCTGGGAACGTTCTGGGCTTGAATGTTGATTCAGAAGACATGTACTCCTTGCAAAGTGTGAAGGGTAATGCTGAGACCATGGAGGTTGTTATTGGCATCCAAGACAAAGCAGTTGGAAATATGAATTTTCTGGTTCTATCAGGGATCTAGAGCAATATTCTGAGAAAAAGAAGGGTGAACATAGGAAAGATTGTTTCCATGAAAACCTCAAGTGTAATCATTAGCAGTAAAACATCAAAAGTTGCACAATTGTCTGTTCTAATATTACACAAAACAAGAAAGAAGGATGATATGTATATGAATATAGCTGTTCCATACATTACCACTCTAAAGTCTTTGCACTCTCTTGAGCTTCTAGAATATGTGAATCTATGTCTTTCACTAAAGTTTAGGAAACGTTTTGGCCATTATTTTTCAGATATTGTGTGTAATCACCCCTCTCTTCTTTCCTTCTGGCAATCACAGTAGACTAATTGCATCTATTTGATAGCTATTCATTTTGTTACTGAGAGTTGGTTTTCCTTCCTTCCTTATTCTTCAGATTGGTTAATTTTTATAGATTGGTAGTCAAGTTAACTGAATCTTTTTTTTTTTTTTTTTTTTTTCCCACCCCCCCATCATATTCTTTTGGTTAATTTATCTATGTCTTTCACTAAAGTTTAGGAAACGTTTTGGCCATTATTTTTCAGATATTGTGTGTAATCACCCCTCTCTTCTTTCCTTCTGGCAATCACAGTAGACTAATTGCATCTATTTGATAGCTATTCATTTTGTTACTGAGAGTTGGTTTTCCTTCCTTCCTTATTCTTCAGATTGGTTAATTTTTATAGATTGGTAGTCAAGTTAACTGAATCTTTTTTTTTTTTTTTTTTTTTTGTCATCCCACTATCCCATTATACTCATTTGGTAAATCTTAAATTTTAGATATTGTACTTTCCAGATCTAGACTTTCCTTTTTGTTCTTCATACATGGCAATTTCTCTGATGAGTTTTACTAATTGTCCACTCATTATAAGAATAATTTCCTTTATGTCCTGGAGCAGAGCTTAGAAATCCTTATCTGCTAATTATAGCATCTGGGTCACTGTAGATCAGTCTTCACTGGATCTTCTCTTGAGATTCTTCAAGTAACTACTTTTGGATCCTATTCTGAATATTGTGAATAATTTTTTGTAGAGATTCTGAATTATGGTATGTTCTTCTGAAGAGTTTTAAATTTTTATTTCTGCAGACTATTAACTAGATTGGACTGGAATGCCAAATTCTATCTCCCTAGCATGGTGCCTTCTTCCAAGTATGGACTTTTCTCACTTCTGTATGTTTTTGGCTTCTTTCTAGTACCTCCACGGAGCTGTTTTTGAACATTTTTACCAGTGTTTACAGTAGTCATCTCTTTGAGGATTACAGGTATTCCTCACTTAATGATTAAATTCTGTTCCTATGACTAGATTGTTAAGCAAATTAGTCTGTAAGTCAAGGGGCTTGAAAACAAACATCTTGTGGTGTGTTGTGGTGTCATAGGATATGTGTTTTTTAATAGATATTATGTGACACCACACTAGAATAATTTGATTCTATTCATATAAGATGTATATATTAGATAAGCACCAAAAAGCAACAAGACACACCACGATGCAAGAATATAAATCTGACATTATTGTTTTTTTATTTATTCTGAATACTGTGAGGGTGCACAAAAAGTACTAACTTATAAATAAAATATGTAGTCTTGTGTGATTGTGAACATTTTGTGTAGTGACTACGAACTGACTGCAAGAATGAGACAAAATCTGAGAAAGGGTATTCCTGAGATTCACACAGACCGAGAAAGGGTATTTTCCAGAGATCTTATGAGAGTTTCAAGTTACCAGGTTCAGGACTGGAACTCCAGTTGACCATGTAGGAATCCAGTGACATAACTGCTATGCCATCTGCTGGCCCCAATCAAACCTTTTAAAAGGTATGTTTTGACTGAGTTATCAAATCTTGTAACAGATCTAAATCTTGAACTAGAATTTTTGATACAACCCACCTCCAGATATAACATGTTTTCTTTACCCAGTCTACCCATTCATTCATTCACTAATTAAATAAACAAATGTTTACAGAGGGCTCAGAATGTGCCATGCACTATACTGTCTGATAGGGATAAAACAGAAAATAAGACAGGCTTTGGCTCTTCCTTATGAGCATTTCTCAGTGTCTGTGTATAAGAAAGCAGAAGAAAAATATGGGAGAGAAGCTTGCCCATACAAATTCTTTTTTGTTTTAAGAATTTTTAAAAATTGAACTTTTTATTTATTTATTTATTTATTTTAATATGACTAGAGAAGGACAGAGCAAGAGAGAGAAAGAAAGTGAGAAAGCAAGCCACCAGGTCTGGGACTCAAACCACCGTTGGCCCTGTGGGAGTCCAGTGCCCTTAACTGCCAGTCCACCTGCCAGCCCTGGCCTATACAAATTCTATTGGGATAAAACAAAATACAAAATGGCTTCAAAGTAATGGTCTTCTCATAGATCTTTAAAACTGTCATCCTTGAGCTTTGTACCACATATTTAACTTTAGAAGTTGAACAACCTGTGAAGTACAGTTTTGCTCTACATCCGTGTTTGGTTTTGTAAGCATTTTACATTGTTACTGTACAGACATTGTAAAATGAAGCTCATTAGCAGAGATAGCCATGTAGTTTTCCAGTGTAAATCTTAACTTGTGCATGGAATATCAGAAAGATCTTTGGCAGAAAGACTCCACACATGGAGCTGCTTTTTACTCTTTGGCAGAAAGACTCCACACATAGAGCTGCTTTTCACACTTAAAGATCTTTGTTGTAACTGAAAGTTGAGTTTTGGGCCCAAGAATGCACTCCACTTTCAAAGCAAACAAAGCTTCAAAACATTCTATTAGAAAGTACACTTGAGAACAAACTAACACAAACTTGTTTGTACAACTTACTTAACATTAAAAGTTTAAAAACTTGTGAAAAAAGAAAAAGACAATGCTATCTTTTCTCCAAAAAAAAAAAAAAGTCAAAAATCTAAGTACAAATGAATCTTGTTGGGAGATCCACATGGGGGAGATTCTGATTTCTCTCTTCTCTTAATAGTGTAGTGGAGAGGTTTTTGCTATAGGGCGCGTGCGTTCGCCAGCCAGACAGAGAGAGACAGAGAGATAGAAAGCGAGAAATCACCCCCCAGGGGCGGTGACCATGCCGCAATCCCTTCTCCTCCATTCTCCTCTTGAGATCTTGGGCATGCACGCACACGCGCCCGGTGTGAGTTTTAAGCCACCAGGTCCAAGATGCGAACCGCGGTCGACTACGTGGGAGTCCAGCAACATAGCCATTACGCTAACTGCTGGTCCCATTAGTGTAGTGATCTTATCTTGTGTACCACTTGTCCTATGTGTCTTACAGTGGTAGAGTTGCTGCTATGTGAAGTTTGTGCCTTGTGCTCCCATGTGATACTTTATACAGGATGTGCCCACTGGGCTTCACGTGGAAAGTACCGGCTCTTTAAGCTCAGGTTAGAGCTCTCCAGTGCCCTTAACCACCCATAATTTTTCCTGACTCTGATTTCAAGGAGACATTTTCTAGGCTTTGGGAATGAGGGTAGCAGAGCTGATTTATTTTGACAGTGTATTTGGGGAAGAAGGCAGAGTGCAAAAGATCCGGGAGGGATGTGCTGTGGTGAAAAATGCCTGCTTAGGGTGTTAGGAGATCTGATTTCCCACCTACACCTGCTGACCTGAGAGAACGTGTTGTCTCATGTGAAAAGTACAGGCTGGACTTAATATTCTAGGGAAAACCTGATCTCAGCAACAGAGCAACAGGGCACTTTGATTTTGAGAAAGAATTGTCTGATTAAACAGACAGGGGTATTTGAATTGTAGTGAGGGACAAGCCCTCCTCACTCCCCACTGTACACCCCGCCTTTAATTTTTAAGCCCAAGCGATGAACCTTTAACTGTAGAAGCAGGTTCAGGATTGAGAAGTCGAGGATATTTTAGAGTAAGTCTCCCTACCTCCTGAAACATCAAGTATGTCCTCCCCAACACCTACACATTTCATAAGTCTAAATCCAAAGCCAACAGTGAAAATGGATCTTCTTGAATCAACAATTTAGTCCCCTCCCGATTCGAAAAGTAAAGTAACCTACAAATTCCACATGGAGTTATTCTGGCCTGGAGGCGGCACATACACGTACACCACCGCACTGTGAGCGTTTCTCAAGTTTATTTAGTGCTGCATGCTGTACCTTGCATGTCCGAGCTGGGAATGTTCCTGTCTGCGGTCTCCACTCCTCTGAGGCATGCTTGGTGCTCTGTGACTAATGCATAGGACCTGTCATGTGAGCCCTAGAAAGGGCTGTTTCATCATGCCAATCCGAGAGGCTCACACCTTGATTAACTGGGAACATTAACCAAGAGTAGGGAAGGGGGAGGGGAGAAAACATGAGTGGAAGAAGAAGAGAGAGAGAAAGAGAAAGACAGAAGGAAGAAAGCGGAGATAGGGAAGGGTAACAGAGAGAGAGGAATAAAGAAAGATGAGTGGGGAAAAAAGGGAGAGAGAAAGGAGACCCTGATAAGAAGAGAGAGACAGAAAAAAAAGGAGAAATGGGAGTCAGGAGAGAGAGAGGTGGAGGTAAAGAAAGAAAGAGAAAATGGTAGGAGAAAGAAGGAGTGAGAGAGACAAGAAGAGGGAGGAGGGAAGGGGACCAACAGGTGACGTGGTGGTTAAGGGCGCTGGACACTCCCACATGGCCGACTGTGGTTCGGGTCTCGGACCTGGCAGCTTGCTTTCTCTCTCCCTCTCTTTCTCTCTCTCCAAATTAAAATTAATGAATGAATAAATAAAATTAAATAAATAATTAAAAAAAAGAGGGAGGAGGGGAAAAGAGTAGCCCCCAGCAGGGCTTTGATACTACAATGCAGCCTCAGCAGCAGCCAGCATGGACAGAGGCGCGCTCACCTGGTGTGTTCAGGGAGAATCAAGGACACAAACCCAGGACCTTCCCTTTGTGGGTCTCGTTGTGTTACTGCTTGCTACCACCTGGCTGAGATGCACTAACCTCTTTCTAAATATCTAAATTCAAGTTCCCTTGAAAGTCTCTTTCTTTCCACAAAACCAGAATTTCTAGGTTCCAGTGACTACTTCTGCCCTTTTGGGAGCATTACCTCAGAGGGCTTCTCAAGTGTTCCCTGGAGCAGTAGTCACGTGCCTTACTTCTCTGCAGTGCTATCTGCTACGCTCCTGAAACCTTTTCTGTTGCTGTGTTTCTACAAAAATTCTTCTTTGCCTTACTGTTGTCATGGTTTGTCCCCCAAAGCTTCATGTTTTTCCATCCGATTCTCAGTGCAATGGGTTTTTAGAACGGGATGGGTGGTGATTGGATTATGGAAGCAGCACCACTCTCACAAATGGAATGCTGATGTCTCATGAGACCCGCCAGTTCTAGCTTTCGTGAGAGTGGGTTAGTTCTTGCAAGAGCTGGTTGCTAGGAGAGAGCTGCCCATGGCTCTCTCTTTCTGCATGGGCCCACCAATCTCTGCTTCTGTTGGTCATGTCCTAGCCACTGGAACTGTGACTCACTAAACATCCACTTCTTTATACATCACCTAATATCTCTGGTATTTCTATTAGCAATGCAATAATGAACTAAGACACTTATTATTTTAGTGACATTTTGTAAAGCTTTTCTTTATTTAAATAGCGAAGTGTGAGCACTTGAGACTAAACTAAAAGCTAGTATTTTTCATCTTGATGTGCTTTCCTTTCCATGAAAGAGATTCCTGCCCAGGGTCTCTGTCTTCGTGGGAAGCTCAGGGCGAGGGTCATGGAGGCAGTGGAAAAGGACACTCAAAATGATTGTCACAAAGATCTCCTTTGTCTACTGGGTTTCAAAATCTGTCCCTGGTAAGGTGGAGAGCCCCTACTCTGCAGCTTTTAACACAACTTCATTCACAAGGAGGTCCTTCTAGAAATAACAGTGTCAGAACCAGGAGTTGGGGTAATTGCTATGTAGCTGAACTCCCATGTAATCAACCGCGGTTCGGGTCCTGGGTCCAGTGGCTTAAACTCATGTTGGGCACGTGTGCGTGCGTGCCCAAGATCCTGAGAGGAGAATGGAGGAGAAGGGATTGCAGCATGGCCATCCAAAGACAAGGGGTCTCAGCAATCACCTCCTTTCTAGGAAGTTGCAAAGGACAGTGGAACCAGTGGGGAGTGATTCTCTCAAGCTTGGGCTACACTCCAGATGCCAAGGAGTTGAAGTTTCTGGTTTTCACGATGCTAGCTGCTCTGGTCATTCATCAACCCCAGTATTCCAGAGAATTCCTGGGGGTGAACGCTCAATCTTGAAGATAGTCTGTGCCCCATTCCTCTCCAATTCTAAAGAGCTGGAGAAGTAAAGACACGAGAGCATCTTCTCATTTGAAGTTGGGGATATATAGGAGTCATGAGCTCTGGCCTTTTGAGATGACGTATTTTAGCACAAAATCCTATAAAAAAAAACACACACACACAAACAAACAAAAACAAGAAAACAAGATGGAACTTGAGCATCTCAGCCATAATAATGACCTGTGAGCTTTAGGAACCGAGAAGCAAAGCTTCATATAGGCAGCCCCTCCCTCCAAGGTGGCAAAGGGCCATGGTGTTCAGCAAGCCAAACTATCACTTATAGACATTTCATCTGTATCTTCGAGAATGTTGAGAAGTAATTTCAAAGGATTGTGTTTCTCATAACATGTCCCCCACCCTCCCAGTCTGTGCTGCTGAACTACATTCTTAGATGTGAAAATACCAAGTGATGACACTGTGTGTAGCCCTGTCGGTCTGTCCATCGCTCTGCAGCAAGTTTTCAACAATATGCTCTTTCATGTCGATGGAATGTCAAGATTTCCGAGCCAGACCAGACTCACTTGGGAAAACACGCTTTCCAGATGTACTGACCAGAGGTTTAGAAGGGAAGATGCATGTGCTTAGTGAGCAGGGTAGGAATCCTCAGGCCATGACAGGCCAAGTCTCTGGGTAGTAAGGCCACAGGGAAGGTGTTAGAGGCTTTTATCTTTTTCAAATTTTAAAATTTATTTATTCTATGCCGAGAGAGGGAGAGAGAGAGAGAGAGAGATCTCCAATAGGATCTTTTTTTTTTTTGGAGATATTTTTGCTATAGGGCGCGTGCGCTCGCCAGACAGACAGAGACAGAGAGACAGAAAGTGAGAAATCACCCCCCAGGGGGGATGGACACACCGCAATCCCTTCTCCTCCATTCTCCTCTCGGGATCTTGGGCACACACGTACACGCACCCGGCGTGAGTTTTAAGCCGCCAGGTCCGGGACGTGAACCGCAGTCGACTACGTGGGAGTCCAGCGACATAGCCATTACGCTAACTGCTGGTCCCTCCAATAGGATCTTTATGCTGCAATCCACCGCTCACTCAGCCAGCCCAGATCACAGACACGTGTGCACATACATACCCAGTACGTACAGGGGTCCTCAGGATGGAAACCTGAGTCTTTCCCATGCGGCCTTAGCATAGCAAAGCATTGTGTTCTTGTGCTCCGAGAGCTGGCTGAGTGGCTTTTATCTCAAATGTAAGTCCCCAGTTGTTGGACTGTGTTTGGAATCCTTACAAGAAAATTCTTTTTTTTTTTTTTTTGGAGAGGTTTTTGCTATAGGGGGCATGTGCTCGCCAGAAAGACAGAGACAGAGAGACAGAAAGCGAGAAATCACCCCCCAGGGGGGAATTGCCAAGCCACAATCTCTTCTCCATTCTCCTCTTGGGATCTTGGGCACATACGCATGTTTGCCCGGCATGAGTTTAAGCCACCGGGTCTGAGACTCAAACTGTGGTCGACTACATGGGAGTCCAGCGACATAGCCATTGTGCCAACTGCTGGTTCCCCTTACAAGAAAATTCTATCAAATTACTTCTATTCCTCATACAAAGGAATGTAGAGAAGACGTAACAAAACAATAAATAATAACAATTATGAAGGGTCTTTAAAAGTATATGAAAAATTTTATATGGAGTTCAAAAATTTTTGGAGCAAAATAAACTCATGCTTTCATTCTCTATTTTTTCATGATTTTTTTTTTTTGAGAGATTTTTGGTATAGGGTATGTGTGCTCACCAGAGAGAGAGAGGGATCCCACAGGGGATGGCCATGCCACAATTCCCGCTCCTCCATTCTCCTCTCGGGGCTTTGGGCATGCATGCATATGTATACCTAGCATGAGCTTGAAGTTGCTGGGTGTGGGGCATGAACCATGGTCAACAGTGTGAGAGTCTAGAAACATAACCATTATGCTATCTGCTGGTTCCTCTTCACAAGCTTTTTGAAGTCCTCTCATAATCTAAGGATAGTTTGGAAACTACAAATTTAAGAAAGTGGAAATATAAAAATCTTTAAAAAAGAAAAATTATGTGGAAGAAGATGAATTGTTATTCCCCCACTTCTCACATTCTCCCAATCTTTTAAAATAAATATGAGGAGGTCTTCACAAAGTTCATGGGAAATTTGTATTATGGAAATACATTGATTTCAAAAATGTTTCACACCAAAATAAACTTGCACTTTAATCTTTACATACCTGTGTAAAGTCTCCTCTTTCTTTCTTTCCTTTTTTTTTTTTTTTTTTTGCTATAGGGCATGTGTGCTTGCCAGACAGAGAGACAGAAAGCAGGAAATCACCCCCCAGGGGGGATGGCCACGCCACAATCCCTTCTCCATTCTCCTCTCAGGATCTTGGGCACGCACGCACACACGCCCGGTGTGAGTTTTAAGCCACCGGGTCTCGGACTCGAACCGTGGTCGACTATGTGGGAGTCCAGCGACATAGCCATTACGCTAACTGCTGGCCCCTGTAAAGTCTCCTCTTACAGCTGCTGCAAGGGTGACATCAAAACATCAGTCAGGCCATCCCTATAAATTATTGGCTAAGTGTAGTGCATGGTGAACTGGATTTCACATGGCCAACTGTGGTTTGAATTCCAGACCCAGTGGCTAGAAAACATGCTGGGCGCATGCATGTATGTGCCCCAAATACTAACATATATGCGCCCCAAATCCTAACATGAATGTGCCCCAAATCCTAAACATGTATGCACCCCAAATCCTAACATGTATGTGCCCCAAATCCTAACAAGAATGCAGACATGGAGGACAAAGGCTTCTGGTATGACCATGCCCCATTGTTGGTTACTTTCTCTCTCTCCCTTTCTTTTTTATCACTTTCTCTCCCCAGTAAACACATGTGCCCTCTAGCAATTGTAAAAAATAAATAAATAAATAAATAAATAAATAAATAAATAAATGATGGGACCAGCAGATGGCATAATGGTTATGTCCCTGGATGCCCACATAGTCGACCATGGTTTGATAATCAGTCCTGACAGCTTAAAACTCATGCTTGGGTGTATGTATGTATGTGCCCCAAATCCCAAGAGGAGAATGGAAGAGAAGGGATTGCAGCATGGCCATCTCTTCCTGGGGGGGAGATGATTTCTCACCTTCTGTCTCTCTGTCTCTCTCTTTGACAGGCTCATGCGGCCTATAGCAAAATCCTCTGTTAAAAATTTAGATGTAATTTTCTTCTCTCTTAAAAATTTCTGTTAAAAATTTAGATGTAATTTTCTTCTCCCTTAAAAATTCAAAGGTAGGGAACCAGCAGTTAGTGTAATGGCTATGTCACTGGATTCCCATGTAGTTGACCACGGTTCGCGTCCCAGACCTGGTGGCTTAGAACCCCCGCCGGGCGCGTGTGCATGCGTGCCTAAGATCACGGTTTGAGTCCTGGACCCAGTAGCTTAAACTCACAAGGGACGCGTGCACATGCATGCCCAAGATCCCAAGAGGAGAATGGAGGAGAAAGGATTGCGGCGTGGCCATCCCCCCTAGGGGGTGATTTCTCGCTTTCTGTCTCTCTGTCTCTCTCTGTCTGTCTGGCGAGCGCCTGCGCCCTATTGCGAAAACCTCTCAAAAAAAAAAATTCAGATGTACTTTTCAGTGGTAGGTTGCCTCTGTTGTGTGATGTTGAAGGTGGCATGTGACTTCTCAAGTCTCAGACTTCCACTGAGACCTCTTTGGTGGCCACAAACTATAGTACCTGATTTTCTATTTACATATTTGGAGGACATTTTTGAATTCATTACACATTTTCCTTCTTTCTCAACTTTTAACTCTTTGAGACAAGCAAGGCAAAAGTGGTCCAGTGAATAACTTTCAAAATACACGTTACACGAGGATATACACAAGGAAAATAAGACAAAGCAGCTCTGAAATGGGAAGGAACGAAATATATATGCAGGCCTGATTTGCTTTAGCTTCGCACGGCAGTAGTACTGCTAAGACGAAGATGCCCATGGATGTGAAGCTGGAGGTAGCTGCTTGTTGACATGCATGCAGATGTACCTTAGTGTTGAGCGTGTCTCAGTCTCACGTATCCAAGACTTATTACCAGCCCACCTCAATGCCCAGGCCTGGAGGGGCAAAGTCAGCAGGGGTTCCTGCTCCGATCCTGCAGATAAGACTGTTTTCTCTGTGAATCTCAGTAAGTCAAGACCTAAACGTACCTGTCAGTCTCAGTAAGTCAAGACCTAAAAGAATTTAGTTCTTTAAGAAAATTCTCTCTGATAGTTTGAGTATTCTAAGATATTCTAGTATCAGACAAGGAAAGCATCATAAGTCAAATTGGTTTTCGCTTTAAGATTCTTTTTTATTTTTATTTTTTGGAGAGGTTTTTGCTATAGGGCGTGTGCACTTGTCAGAAAGACAGAGACAGAAAGTGAGAAATTACCCCCCAGGGCGGATGGCCACACTGCAGTCCCTTCTCTTCTATTCTCCTCTCAGGACCTTGGTCATGCATGCACACGCACCCGGCGTGAGTTTAAGCCACCGGGTCCGGGACTCAAACTGTGGTTGATTATATGGGAGTCCAGCGACATAGCCATTACACTTACTGTTGGTCCCTCTATCCTCTATTTGTAAGCTTATTACAGCTCAAGTTCAAAAGAACCATTACCCCCATTTCTTGAAAGTAGATAATTCATTTAAAATGGAAAAAAATCAGTTACTTTAGACCTTAATAAAAACATTTCATAGTTATAATATATAAAATGTACTTTTCACCCTTATTATTTTCTGCATCAGCAACTGAGATGGTATCTTTTGTATAGAGGAGAACCCCCACAGGCTCCACATGGCTCCCCCACTGCTGCCTCCAGACCTTGGAGTAGAAAATGGGTCTCTTCTAGTGTCAGGAGATGGGCGCAGACCAGAAATATCCTTTCTAAATGAGGACTTGGAGAATCCTCCCCACCCTGTAAGCCCTACACCCCACCACTTTGACATGGTGCCTATTGCTGACTTGGTACAAAAAGGTAAACTTCTGAACAGAGTATGAATCTGTGTGGTTATTCACACTGATTTTTTTTTTCCAAATTTCTTTCTGTCTTTCTGATGTCAACATACAATGAAGGCGGAGGCATCATAATTAAGATATTGTAGGGACCAGCAGTTAGCGTAATGGCTATGTCACTGGACTCCCATTTAGCCGATCGCGGTTCGAGTCCCGGACTCGGTGGCTTAAACTCACGCCGGGCATGTGTGCGTACGTGCCCAAGATCCCAAGAGGAGAATGGAGGAGAAGGGATTGCAGCGTAGCCATCCCCCCCTGGGGGGTGATTTCTCGTTTTCTATCTCTCTGTCTCTCTCTGTCTGTCTGGTAAGCGCACGTGCCCTATAGCAAGAACTTCTCCCCCCACCCCCCCAAAAAAAAAAAAAGATATCGTAGTTTATTTTAACCAGAACGTTGAGCAAATTCACCCAGGTGAACGCTGGTTTCTCTGACCATGTGCTTTTCAAAACAGGAACTGAAAAAAGCTGGTTTATATAACAAAAAGAGAAGGTCAAGAAGAGAAGAGATTTCAAGTCGTTTTCAAGAACAATCAGCTGTATTGCACTTTACATAGTGAATTAGAGCACACTGCGATGAATAAGGGGCATGGGGGGGAGGTCACATTGTTAAAATCTATAACCTTTTGTAGGTTGGTTTACATAGTTGTGGGTGTAACCCTCAGAGTCTCAGGCTGGTGCCTCACTTCGGGGCCATTTAAATTGTAAAAGGATTTCTCATTCCAGCTTAAGAAGATGTTTTTACTCTTTCACTTCCATGAGCAAGAGAGAGAGTGGAGAGAGAATGGTATCCCCAACATGGTCTCCACATCACCACCCACCACCAACTTCAGCCACCCCAGATCTTGCATATATGTATATTCGGCATGTTCAGGGAGGTCTCTGGACACAAAACTGAAACCTTTCCACGTGGGTCAGCTTTGCAGAGCATGTGCCACCATTTGGCCCCTCATTCAAAATGTTTGATGCAAAAAAACACTTTATATTAAACATACACTGTGTTTCAGATACTGAAGAAGAGACTCTGGCTTTTGGTAACTGGATAAAAGGCAAGAGTGAATAATATTGGAAGCAGGTAAATGCGTAGATATGAAATTGGGATGACTGGTCCAGCCACGTCAAGTCACTTAGTTAAGGGCTGGCTCAGAGGCACTGCTCAAATGATGCAGATTCCATACAGAAGACTACAAGTTTCGAGAGGCACTGCTCAAATGATGCAGATTCCATGCACAAGACTACAATTTTGGTTCCTCTATTGTAAATGCTGGGTGCACGTGCCCATGACCCTGGCTGGAAAGTTGTGGGGGGGGGATCGTGGTGTGAGACCCTATTGAGTCACTTGTCTCTCTGTGTGTCTCACACTCTTATGAAAGAAAAAAAACTTAAAAAACAAACAAACAAACGAACAAAAAATACAGTCACTCAATTAAGCTACAACTTCTGTGGGCATTTCCCCTTGTAGATGGACTGTGAAGACGCAGATTTGGTTAGGATTCTGGTCTTTTGTGGAGATTTTTGTACATTGCAAACGTCCGAATCAGCAGCAGGGTCAGGAGTGGTCTGTGGCCCTGAAATCACTGCATACCGTCCTGAGATAGGTCTGTTTTAAGCTTCTCTGGAAAGATCTTCCCCTCCTTGCCATCTGCCTGTCTTTCCCCAAGTCTGGCGCATTCTTCTGACAGGCTTAGCACCTTGAACCTTGGCAAAGACAGCAACATGGCTCCCCATCATTTGTGTGACCTTGGGTGGGTTCCATGGTTTTCCAGGCTTCTACAATCCCTGTCATGACAAGACTGGTTTGGATGATGGTTCAGTTTTCTTGGGGATCTTCTGTTCTATATGACAATAATTTGCATTTTGGATCGAGGGTGGGTGGTGGCTGTGAGGCCTTGGAATCCATTAAAATCCCATTAGGTGGCACAGGGTGTGTGCATAGGCCTGAATATTGGGCTTCAACAGGTAAATACTCGACTCTTGGGCGGCAACTCAAGCGTGTTCTCACCTGCCTCTCAGCCTGAAAGCTTCCCAAGTACACCCACCAGAGGTAGTGCAGGTTAATCCATGGGAGCCCCAGTGGAGAGAGATTTGTTGACTTTCCTGTCTTTACATTTTAGAGTGATCCAAGAGCAGGGGGTGTGGGTTTGTTTGCTAAAATGAGAAGTCCACCGTGTAGTGCATGAACAGTGAACTTGGGTAAATCCCTGTGTAAACATTTCTGAAGGATTTAGTGCTGAAAACTTATTAATGTGGAATATTTTTAAAGGAGGAGCTGAAAAATTCCAACTGCGTCTAATTCATCCCTAATTAATTGGTGTTGAATTAAGAGAGTCCAATGGAGCCATTATTTTTCTCACAAGTATCTCCTTCCTGTCATCTGCCCTTTCCCAAACTTGACCTGGCTATGGATACCCACATAGGAATCCCCGGATATGTTCTCATCTTTCTATTTCGCCAAGTGCAAGAATTCCAGTTCATTTCTATCATAGAATGGAGAGAGAAATCAAAGCAAAGGAAGTGTTTCAATTACGGATGCTTTGTAAAGGTAACAAACTCACTGCTCCAGGAAGGGTGTTAAAAAAAAGAGGTATTAAAAAATAATCAGTGTTGGAACCTGCAGATGGTGTAATGGTTATATCACTGGACTCCCACAGAGTGGACCATGGTTTGAGTCCCAGACCTGGCAGCTTAAAACTTACACCGGTGCATGTACTTGTGTGCCCAAGATCCCAAGAAGAGAATGAAGAAGTGATTGTGGCATAGTCGTTCTCTTGGGGGAATCCCAAGAAGAGAATGGAGTAGAAGTGATTGTGGCATAGCCATTCTCTTGGGGAGGGGGGAGGGAGGTGATTTCTCACTTTCTACCTCTCTGTCTCTCCAAAAATTTCTCCAGAAATATTAATAAGCAGTGTTTCCTCTTGTGAAGATAAAGAAGAATAAGTGATGAGAAAAAAATTATTGACAAAGGCTGTCCTTTCTAACCTGACACCATGGGCCAAGTATAGCATGTTGTATAATGTGCCCAGTTTTATCAAGTCACCCAATTCTAGTAGATCTTATATCAGGTTAATATAGAAAATGCCTTGAGGGAGGACCAGCAGTTAGTGTAATGGCTGTTGCTGGACTCCCATGTAGTCGACCATGGTTTGAATCCCAGATCTGATGGTCTAAACTCACGCCAGGTATGTGTGTATGCGTGCCCAAGATCCCAAGAGGCGAATGGAGGAGAAGGGATTGTGGTGTGGCCATCCCTCCTGGGGGGTGATTTCTCGCTTTCTGTCTCTCTGTCTCTCTTTGTCTTTCTGACGAGCACACACATCCTGTAGCACCAAAAAAAAAAAAAAAAAAAAAAGAAAGAAAGAAAGAAAGAAAAAAGAAAAGAAAAGAAAGAAAAAAGAAAATATCTTGAGGGAAACTGTCTAAATAAATAGGTGTTAAAAATCAGGGGCCACAACCTGAGAATGATATCTGAGCTCTCTATTTCCAAGTGAACCACGAATCACAGTTTTCCCAGAAAGCTCCACTTGATGTCTGGTTTTCCCAGATTATTACTATTGATTGATTGATTGATTGATTGATTTACCACTGTGTCACTGTCTAGCTCCTTGCGTAATTACTACCAACACCCAGGAGTATGCTTGGAATGACGAATTACGTAAACTCTCTCTATATAACCCTAGTCTACAAAAATTTCACTTAGTTTTTTTCATGTTTTGTTGTTCTCTTGCCCAATTATACATCTCTGCCAAGGTGATCTCAGCACCACTGATAATCCATCACTGGCTGTTTTATAGCTGCCTGCAGGTGCTTAGATGGACCTTCAAGCCCTACACAATCATCAACCAGATACTTACCATGTGCCTACTGTGTGCCTGGTACTGTGCTTACCTGAGGTCCACGTGGTCCCTCTTGCCAGCTCCCCTAGAAGATTCTGCAGTACCTCCACCTCCTCCTCCTGCCTCTGAGTCCTGCTGGAGCTCCAGGGCTGAGGCTGGTGACATCTTGACACCACTTGCGCCCCCAATGCTCTTGTTTCCTGCCTGTCCCATGATTTGTCCCTTACTCTTCACTTTCCACCTCCCATGGGTATTTCTCTTATAAAGGTGTGTCTTGCAATTAGTTGGGCCGTAACTATGCTATTAATCGGGAAAGACTCCAAGTACAGTGAATGAATTAAGATGAAGTTTTGTTCTTTTTGACAATCACAGTCTAGAGGTGGGTGGTCTAAGTTGATGCAGTGGCTCCACTATCCTCATCATGTGACCTACCAGATGACTGTGCTCATTGTCACATGAGAAAAGGCCAGAGAGGGCAAGGACTTTCATTTTCTGGGGAGATTGGGTGTGGTTTCTTTCCCCTTCACTCCCAGGTCTGTGGCCCTTAACTTCAGCACACAGTCACATTTAGTTGCAAAGGAGGCTTGCAAAGGTATTTTACATTTTTCTACCTAGAGGGCAGATGCCTCACTAAAACTCAGGGGGTTCTGCTACTGAGAGGAAGTCGGAAGCAGATGGGGGTGGGGGGAGTGCCAAGGAGGGGTGTCTGCTACAGCATTCATTTAAAATGTGTCTCTAAGAGTCTCAACCATAGAAATCTTTCTTCATTTATTCATAGAAACAGAGCCACTACAAGGTTTACAGATAGCTTATGATTTTAAAAAATCCCATGGATTAATACTATTCTGCATTCATTTTTACATCTCACAAGTTAAAAAAAAAAGTTTAGCTTTCCTTTTTAATGGGTCAGTGAGTTTTTTTTTTTTTTTTTTTTTTGGAGAAAGCGAGAAATCACCCCCCAGGGGGGATGGCCACGCCGCAATCCCTTCTCCTCCATTTTCTTCTTGGGATCTTGGACATGCACGCACACGCATCCGGCGTGAGTTTAAGCCACCAGGGTCCGGGATTTGAACCGCGGTCAACCACGTGGGAGTCCAGCGACATAGCCATTACGCTAACTGCTGGTCCTGAGGGTTTTTGTTTTGTACACAAAACCACTGGAGACTTTACCTGTGTGCCCCCCCCCCTCAAAAATTAAACTGGAGCTACACGTGGCTCTAGATACTTAGTGTGAAGTGAGGGAAGAAAAATGATTTGGGCCAACCGTATGATTACAGAGCTACGACTTCCAACAGAATCCTAGGTGGTCAAATCTGGTTTCTGCAGAAGTTCTAAGGAAGCAGTATAAACACTACATGGCCAAGAGAGGGGCATTCTCTACCAGTGCTGGCTGACACAGTTTGATGTCCTGGCCAAGGTCTACTTAGTTGTTAGTGATTGGGGACTCAGTCACTAGGTCACCTGCCATCAGCCTAGTTGGCCAGGGGTTTTGGATGTTTCTGCTGGCAAACTTGTTCTGGTGACATGTGTCTCTTCATCTCTGAGGATCTGGTTGTACTTATCCATATGCTTAGACCAGCAAGGCGTACCAGTCTTGATCTGCCCAGTGCATAACTCCACCACCAGGTTGGCAAGGAAAATATCTTCAGTCTCTCTAGAACGATGAGTCCCCATGATTCCCCAGCGACAGGACTGGGCCAGCTAGTTTTCTAAAGGGACTCAGTCACTGTGCAGATCTGTTTCACTTTGAACAGGGGGCGATTGCACAACTTCTCACGCATGGCCTTGGCAATACACTTTGGGTCAGTCATGGTGAGATCGCCCCCCCACCACCTGGATTCTTGTAGTAGTGGTGAACTTCTGCCATGCACTCCAGTCATCCAAGTCAAAGGAGTCTTTGACAGACACCACTGGGTAGTCCTTGAATGACTTGTGCAGGATGGCCATCTGGTCAAAGGATGTTTAATGCTTATTTAAACTCAACTAGAGATTGTATTGTTTTAATGCTTATACTGATTTGAGCCAGTCACTGGGTCATTTTGACACAGTTGTATTTTGACACACATTGAGTGCGTCTCTCCGATCTGTTTTGGTTTTCTTCCTGCTCAGAGGTGGTGAACTCAATCCTGCTCTGAGGGGGACAGTGGTGTGTTCAACACTCCTTCTGGCCTTACCATCTTTGGCATGCGGTCTGATAACTATTTTCCAGGTTTATGATACAATCTTCAGAAATACTGGACAGAAAGAAGGAATTTTTTAGGTTGTAAAAGGAATGAGATTTTTTATATTCTTTTTTTTTTTTTTGAGAGTTTTTTTGCTATAGGGTGCGTGCACTCACCAGACAGACAGAGAGAGACAGAGAGACAGAAAGCGAGAAATCACCCCCCAGGGGGGATGGTCACCTCAATCCCTTCTCCTCCATTCTCCTCTCGGGATCTTGGGCACGCATGCACACGTGCCCGGCGTGAGTTTTAAGCCACCGGGTCCGGGACGCGAACCGCGGTTGACTACGTGGGAGTCCAGAGACATAGCCATTACGCTAACTGCTGGTTCCCAAGATTTTTTATATTCTTATGAAACAAAAACATCCAGAATGAGAGGGTGTCCATATTAGATTTCAGTTGGGGTCATCATACACTGAAACAGTTAAAATGTGGGAACATTATTCTCTGGGACGTGGAAATCTAATATTTCTGGGCCATGTATAAGTCTTATTTTTATGTGACGTTCTTTAATCTGCCTTGGGAGAGTGCTGATATTAGAATTCTGTCTCCCTTTCACACTCTGCCTCATGCTAGGTCTTTGGATCTGAGTCAAAGAATTGAGATTAAGATCTTGTCGCTGCATCCGGTGCACTTGGAATGGAATAAGCAAGAAGCAGGAGGGGGTTAGTATTTCTAGATGTCTCTTTGACCAAGACTGGAGATACCTGTGGACAGTTTTAGGAATTCAGTCCAGCTTTGTCTGTGAAGCTGGTTGAGTGCAGGTCAGCATTAGGGAAGTATCCAAGGAATAGACAATACCCCATGTCCTCCCAAGCATCTGTTGTACCTGAAGGCAGGCACCCAGGGTCTCTCCTTCTCAGGGCTCATCTTTGCTGGCACCTGGAGCCCTTGCCACCAGGCTTGATAGTGATGTAAGATAATTCAGGTTTTTGTGAGTGTCTGCTGTGTATCCATGTATTCACACATGGATTGGGGAACATGGTATAACCCCTACCAACTTCCATGGAAGACGTGAGCATCTCTGGATCCTCTCTTTAGTTAGATTTCTCCTTGGGGATCTCTTATCTGCAACTAAAGGCAGGTTTTTGATAGAGATGTTTGGCACCTGATCCAGGTAACTTCCTTGACCTCCAAACTTTCTGACTCTTCTTTTAAACTGAAATTTAAAACTTTTCTTATCTTTTATTAATACATCTACTGTGATTGCTACCGATGTAAAACAATTAAATGAAAATCTTTTTTTATTAATTTTTTAAAAAATTTATCGAGCTTGAGTTCTCTAACTACTTACTGTTAGAACATGAAAGTTGTAATTATAACTCTTGTAAAAGGGAAGAACTGAAAGAAGAGGACCTATAGAGAAATGAGAAAGTTTTACCATTCAAGAATCTCTCATTATAGAAAACAGAATTAGCCTGTATAGCTTAAATGTTCACTTTCATCTTAGCTAAGAATCCCAGGGAACCACTGGATTACCTCTCTGCCCCCCATGTACTGGGGGTTCTCCCAGAGGCTGGGACTCTGTCCTTTATCTTTTTTATTTAAATTTTATTTTTAATTAATTTATTTTTTTTGCTATAGGGCACGTGTGCTCGCCAGACAGACAGAGAGAGACATAGAGACAGAAAGCAAGAAACCACCCCCCAGGGGGGAT
>NW_006159552.1:1576150-1587509 GCF_000334495.1 Tupaia belangeri chinensis
CACCAGGTCCGGGATGCGAACCGCAGTTGACTACATGGGAGTCCAGCGACATAGCCATTACACTAACTGCTGGTCCCTCTGTCCTTTATCTTTAATTCCTAAGGTTCATCCCAAGACTGGTCCATCCCCGGTGGTCAGTGTTCCTTTCCAAACACAGATTTGGCCTCTCCTTGTTAACATTGCTGCCTGCTTTTTTTTTTTTTTTTAAAAAAAAAACCCTTATTATCTATTTGTTAATATTATCCACATTTTCATAAGCAATCACATGTATTATCATTTCCATAACCGTTGTGCTGTTCTGCTGTAAGAGCAGGTTGACGATTTTCTGAAGGACGCTGTGAGATTTGAGTGGGTCGATAGTTCTCAGGTCTGAGACCAGGGCATGGTGCCTCATCTGTTTCTGATTCCTGTGGGTCTTAGAAGGCCAGGAGGGGTCCCATCTGTAAAAATGGAGAGCCCTGTGAAAATGCCTCAAGGGTTGGCTTTTAAGGTGTCTCTGGGAGGTCTCAGTTATTGACGATCCAATCAAAGTCACCATGTCTTATTGGACATCTGTTTGTCCTCAGAGGGGCTTATTGGGATTCTCCCTCCCAGTCACAGGGAAACCATCTGATTCTGCTGCAGTACAGTGAACAGGAAGAGCATGAAAGAGGAGAGATCTCCCCTTTTGGCTGCATTTGCATTACACTCACTGGTTATGTGACCCCCAGAGCACGGTATCTCCCCACTGTATGGTGGATGCCTGCAGGCAATGCTAGCTCATAAGACTTACCAAATACATGCTTAATAAAAGACATAAAAAGAAAGATTTTCTGCCTCTGGCCTAAAAGTAATGCAGGCTGATCGTTATAATTTTTTTTTTTTAAGTATAAAGAAGAAAATAAGAGATAATTTGCCTCACCATCTAAAGATACTTTGAAAAATTTTTGTTTGCTACAGGGCTCCAGTGTGTGTGCAGGCATGTGTGTGAAACCACCTCCCCCAGGGGATGGTCACGCTACAATCCCTTCCCCATTTTCCTCTGGATTTGGGATTCTCACGCACACATGCTCAGTGCACTTTTCAAGCTGCAGGTCTGGGACTCACACTATGTACTTGCCCATGTGGGATTCAGGCACTTGAACCACTACATCCCTGGCTGGTCCAATTTTATCATTTTTGGGGGGGTGTGATTTCCATTTGGTGTATATTCTTATCTAGTTTAGTTCATGCCGTATTTTGCTTGTACCCCACTTTATATAACATTTTGCCACGCCCCAAATAAATCCTAATGTAATGGTTGAATAATACTTCATTGTGTGAACATTGGTCACACAATTCAGACCAAGCTTTACTTAACTTTGAATCTGTGGCCTGTGAGCCACTAGTGGTATATAAGGCTATTTTAGCTAGTGTGCAGGGAAACACATTTATTTTTAATGGTTATATATTTATTTTTATGTATATCAGAGGAAACTAACTATTACCTATCTCTGTTATGTGGTGGACATTGTCGCTTAGAATGAGGCTAAGTATAAAACGGTAGCCATTGGTTTAAAGAGGCGTTAAATAAGTAAAAGCACAAGTCAACTGAGTAACTGCAGTCTAGAAAGCAATGTTCTTAATAGTTTTTCTGTCGATGGACACTTAGGTAGTTTCCATTGTTTTGCTACCACAGACAATGCTACGATGAACAGTTCCTCGCCCAGTTCTTTGTTTATGTGTGTGGTCATAGTTTTTTTTTTTTTTTTTGGAGAGATTTTCACTGTAGGGCGCGTGCGCTCGCCAGACAGAGAGAGACATAGAGACAGAAAGCGAGAAATCACCCCCCAGGAGGGATGGTCACGCCGCAATCCCTTCTCCTCCGTTCTCCTCTCGGGATCTTGGGCACACACGCACACGCGCCCGGCGTGAGTTTGAAGCCACCGGGTCCAGGACACGAACCGCGGTCGACTACGTGGGAGTCCAGCGACATAGCCATTACGCTAACTGCTGGTTCCCTGTGTGGTCATAGTTTTAGAATAAATTTCTACAAGTAGAATTCTAAAGTTAGAAGCTAATATTGCGGGACTAGCAGTTGGCGTAATGACTATGTCGCTGGACTCCCACGTAGTCGACCGCGGTTCGTGTCCTGGACCCGGTGGCTTAAACTCATGCAAGGAGCATGTGCATGCGTGCCCAGGATCCCAAGAGGAGATTGGAGGAGAAGGGATTGCGGCGTGGCCATTCCCCCTGGGGGATGATTTCTTGCTTTCTATCTCTCTGTTTCCTTCTAGCGATCACAAGCGCCCTATAGCAAAAACCTCTCCAAAACAAAAACAGGGAAAAAAAAGAGGCAATATTGCTAATAGTAGCCCCAGTTCAAACTCTATACTAGTAAAATCTTGGAACAATAATTTTGCCTCTTGGTTTCCTAACACTTTTATCAATGAAATCATTTTAAAAAGCAAGTCTTTAATTCCCAGGATTAATAATGTAAATCAATCAAACACGTCCCCTAAGATCTTTGAGGTCTCCACGTTTCTTCCCAGCTTTGTATCTGATTTTAGTAGCTCTGGCAAGTACAAACCTGTTGGATGGAAGGGGCTTTGACAGCACATGACAGAGGTAATAAATGCCTGTGGACCATCCCCTCTCTAACCAGCATTGTCAGAAGAGCTGGGATGAATGGGATGAGCAGTTAACGTAATGGCTATGTTCTGGACTACCATGTAGTCGACCACGGTTCAAGTCCTGTGCCCAGTGGCTTAAACTGACGCTGGGCGCGTGTGTGTGTGTGCCCAAGATCCCGAGAGGAGAATGGAGGAGAAGGGATTGTGGTGTGGCCATCCCCCTGGGGGGTGATTTCTCGCTTTCTATCTCTCTGTCTCTCTGTCTTTCCAGCGAGCGCATGTGCCCTATAGCAAAAACCTCTCCAAAAATAAATAAACAAATAAAAAAGTTAGGATGAAACACCTGGGCCGCAGGGATAGGACCCAAGGGCCCACTCAGGTAAGCTGGGCAACCAGGCTACACAGAGCCAGGCACCAAAAGCCTGTGAGGAGAGAAGTGCAGCCACACGGCGGAGCATTCTGTCCAGGGTGTATAAGCTCATCTGCTCCATGTGTCAACTGCCTTATGAACTTACAAGTGGACCCATCAGGGCAGCCTGGAGGGGCAGCTGGGGTTGACTGAGGTGGAAGGAAAAAAAGGGAGGGATAGAACTCACTTGCACATTGGGCTGATAGTTCGAATGACTCCAGGAGGGTGGCCTTACATGAAGATCTCCAGCTGAGCCAGGCTGCACTGTGACAGAAAAGGCTTAACTGATCTCCATTGTCCATTCTTCCATTTCTTTTCTGAACCTTCTGTTTGGCTGTTGGGCACATGGTCACCCATCTCTAGACCACATTTTCTTTTCTTTCAGTTTTTGGAGAGGTTTTTGCTATACGGCATGTGTGCTCACCAGCAAGACAGGCATGTGTGCTCACCAGAAAGACAGAGAGAGACAGAGAAACAGAAAGCGAGAAGTCATCTCCCCCAGGGGGGATGGCCATGCCACAATCCCTTCTCCTCTATTCTTCTCTTGGGATCTTGGGCACACATACACCCAGTGTGAGTTTAAGCCACCAGGTCCAGGATTCGAACTGCGGTCGACTACATGGGAGCTCAGCAACATAGCCATTACTCTAACTGCTGGTCCCTAGACCACATTTTTGTACCTACTTGCAGCTCCTCTGGCCAGATGGTTATCTGAGCCAATTGCATGCGAGTAGACATGATATCACATTTAGATGCTTCATTCCTTATTGTTTTACATTAGCTGGAAAATGGTGATGATTAGAGAAAATTTAAGCCAGGTGCTATGGGTTTGTCCCCCATGAACCATTTATCATGGAACCGTTACCAAGTATATTAATCTGCTTTGTGCTGTTATAATAGAATACTACAGACAGGGTAATTTATGATGAACAAACATGTATCTGGCTCAAAGTCTTGGAAGCTGTGAAGTTTAAGATCCAGGGATCAGCATCTGACGAGGTTTGTCTTTCTACATCTTTTTATGGTAGAAGGTAGGAGATGGTGAGACAGACAAAAGGGACAAACTCGTCTTTTTATAAAGAACCCACTCTTGGGAACCAGCAGTTAGCGTAATGGCTATGTCGCTGGACTCCCACGTAGTCGACCGTGGTTCGCTTCCCAGACCCGGTGGCTTAAAAAACTCACGCCGGGCGCGTGTGCATGCGTGCCCAAGATCCCAAGAGGAGAATGGAGGAGAAGGGATTGCGGCGTGACCATCCCCCCTGGGGGGTGATTTATCGCTTTCTGTCTCTAATGTCTCTCTCTGTCTGTCTGGTGAGTGCACACGCCCTATAGTGAAAATCTCTCCATAAAAAAAGAACCCACTCTTCAATAACAAACGCAGTCCTGCAATAATGGTATTAATTCACTCAGGAGGGTGGTGCCCCCATGATCAAAACATCTTCCATCAGACCCCACCTCCCAACATCACTACATTGGGGATATTGTTTCTTTTTTCTCTTTGAGAGAGACTTCTGCTATGGTATGTTCTCACCAAAGAGAGAAAAAAAAAGAAAGAGAGAGAGAGAGACAGAAAGTGAGAAATCATCTTCCCTTCCCCACCAGGGGGATGACCAAGCTGCAGTCCCTTCTCCCCCATTCTTCTCTTGAGATTTTTGGTATGTACTCACATGCACCCAGTATGAGTTTTAAGCCACCATGTCTGAGACTCGAACCACAGTCGACTACGTGGGAATCAAGTGAAGTAACTTTACACCAATAAGGTGTAAGGTTAAGGTGCTGGTGTAAGGTGCTGGTCCCAATAAACTGTGTCTTGTTTGATGTATCTTTATTAAAGAAGATTAGTTGGTATTCAACTGATATAATGCAATAATTTCAGTAGCTGCTTAATTGGCACAAGGATCTGCTCACTAGTAGCAGACTGTGTACGAGATGTCCCACGAGCCCTCGGAAGCACTGTTTTGCACAAGCGATCACCAATGCAATTTCGATGAGGACATTGTAGTGGCAATGGGGCTAGGAAGAGAAGACAGCTGTTCAAGTCTGATACTATCAAGGGAAAAGCTGTGCCCTGTAAATCCTCAAAATAAAGCAAAAAAAGGACCAGCAGTTAGCGTAATGGCTATGTTGCTAGACTCCCACGTAGTCGACTGCAGTTCGAGTCCCGGACCCGGTGGCTTAAACTCACGCCGGGCAAATGTGCGTGCGTGCCCAAGATCCCGAGAGGAGAATGGAGGAGAAGGGATTGTGGCATGACCATCGCCCCTGGGGGGTGATTTCCTGCTTTCTGTCTCTCTGTCTCTCTCTGTCTGTCTGGCGAGCGCACGCGCCCTATAGCAAAAACCTCTCCAAAAAAAGAAAAATAAATGAAGAAAGAAAGAAAGAAAGAAATCATTATGCTTTTTAATTTTAGCTCAAGTGTGGGTTTATTTCGTCCTCTTTCCTCTGTTCATCTGCAGAAAGATATACAGAGAAGGCATGAGTCATGGCTGCCAGGCCAGATGAGTAGAACTTTCTAACTATTGAAGGTCTTTTGTAATGAGGAAATGATTTAATTTGTTCCATAGCTCTTTTTATTATTATTATTATTATTATTATTTTGTTTGAAAGCTACAATATTTGGTCCATTTTACAATGAATACTAGAAAGTATCTAAGTTTTTTTTTTTAATATTTCTCAGAAATGGAACCAACTAATTTATAAAAAAATGTGCAGATACAATTGTTTATATGGTTTCAAGATCTGTGAAGCTACTCAAACTTGTTTGTGAAAACGTGTACCTAAATGCAAATGTTTTTCCACAGGGAGTATTCCTAATGTTAGCTTCTTAAGAATTCCTGACCTTCAGAAGATTAAGAATAACTTAGTTTCTAATTTGGTCTGAATTCTCTAACGATGACTAGAGCGCACGCACTGCTATATTGATGGAACACGTCATTGTCAATGATGACCACGTTCCCGGGGAGGGAATGTCCTGAGCTTAAAAAGCTCATTTTGTGTGACTCCAAGGCTGTGCAACGAAAATATTGTCCAATTTGGTCTTAGGATGAGGCTCTATCACTTTATTCTGAGTCAGAAAGGACTTTCTGGAAAAATTCATCAGAGCGGTCCAAAGGCAGTGAGGAATAGGTCCCTGACGTCAGAGAGTAGGAAGCATAAATGCTTAATGGTTGCTGGAGGAAAACCAATAGTCTCATTCATTAAGTAATAGAGTAGACACAGTTTTTTGGGGGAAAAAAATAGGAAAAGAGAATAATTAGAGACTGTTTTTAGGAGGATGTCAGGTAAACATGGTTTGGCTCTAGAGGTGGAAGTAGAGAGAGAGTCCGGGAAGGACTCTAGGAGGATGTCAGGTAAACATGGTTTGGCTCTACAGGTAGAAGTAGAGAGTCCGGGAAGGACTCTGTCAGAGCCCCGGTCTTACCTCCCAGTACCTCCTAGTTTTGACCTGACGAGGAGAGAAAGAGAGAAAGGATTAAACAGAAGGTCAGAGATGAAAAATGTAAAACCAAGCTGACCACTACACAAATACAGCTTACAGGCGTGAAGACCACCTTCTTATCCTGTTCCCCTCCCTTCTTAGGGTGTGTGTGTGTGGAGGGGGGTGTGTATGCATGTTCACTGGAGAGATACAGAAGAAAAAAAGGGAGAAATCACACCCCACATGGGATGGCCATGCCACAATCCCTTCTCCATTCTCCTCTTGGGATTTTGGGCACACACTTGTGCTCAGCATGATTTTTTAAGCTGCCAGATCTGGGAATTGAACTGCTCCCTCAGCTATGTGGGAGTCTAGCACCTTAACCACCACATGCTGGCCCCTCTTCAGGCCTTTTAATTCTCTGCTTCTTTGCCTGAAGGAGACCTGGCTCTCTCTCTCTTTTTTTTTGGAGAGGTTTTTGCTATAGGGTGCGTGCGCTTGCCAGACAGACAAAGAGAGACATAGAGACAGAAAGCGAGAAATCACCCCCTCAGGGGGAATGGTCACGCCACAATCCCTTCTCCTCCATTCTCCTCTTGGGATCTTGGGCACACACACACACACGCCTGGCATGAGTTTTAAGCCACCGGGTCCGGGACGTGAACCGCGGTTGACTACATGGGAGTCCAGCGACATAGCCATTACGCTAACTGCTGGTTCCCAACCTGGCTCTCTCTTTAAGACACGGCAAGTCCTACATCCTATCAAGGCTATATTCATTCGTCTTCCTCTTTCTCTTTTTAGTAGTTCCTGCCCCAGCCTCTCACGGAGACTACTTTCCACCAGGTTACAGAGATGCTGGTGTCAGTAGAAACCCAACTCAGCTTGCTTTGCTTCTCTGACACTGTGCAACATTCTCTTTGTCTTTGTCTTTCCTTCCTTTTGTTCTCTTGCTTCCTTCTTGCCACTGGGATCACCTCTCTTTAGGTAATGTCACCAACTTTGTTCACTTCGTTTATTATCGATTCTCCAATCACCGCCAAATCTGTATCTTCACTTCCTATGCGCCCAATCCACCCAATACCTCTGCTTGGAGATCTCCTTGGCATTTTGATCTGACTATGTCTAAAACCAAATACCTTCTCTTAAACACTTCCTCCAACAGTGAGGTCTTGAGGCCATAATCTACTCGCAGCTTTAGTCAGCTCTAAATTATGGATACTCGCATGCCTAGCACTCAGGGATGTCTCTGAATACAAACCCGGAATCTTCCTAGGTGGTTCAGCCTCACAGAACACCACATTTTACCACTGCGCTTTAATCCAGCCCCCACATATGCATCTTAAGTCCTCTAATTGTATCTTTCCCAGGCATGACCGTGAGATAAGTCACCCTCATCTCTTATATGGAATGGTCCCTATTTTCTTACTTCCGGATTTTAGCTAAGTCACATTTTTAGAAACTCTAATTATGCCAAGCCACATGCCCTGAAGATAAATGTTTTAAAATCCTTCCTGTGGCCTTGCGGTCTCTCTTTGATCTGATCTGGGTCTCAGTGTTGCCATTCTCTTACTCTTTGCTCTGGGATCCTGGGCTTCCAAGGGTTTCTGGAACATGAACATCTACAAAGGCAAAGTGACTGAAGCCTTCAATGAGAGGCTTTTGTTAGCTACTGTGAAAAATATGCTGAAGCGGAAGGCTACCAGGCTTAAGAGTTGGTTGCCAGAAAGAGCTAGTGACTCTCTTTCTTCAGAAGTTAAGAATGATTTTTATCTGAGATCATTTAAGTGCATACTTCGCTTCGAGGATAAAGAGGTGTAGATGAATTAGATAACTTGTCAAAGGGGGTCTTTCTGGCTTGGGATGATCCTCACAATATATTCAAAAAAACCTTTTTTTCTAATTTAGATTTCATTCTTTTCTTTTTCTTTTAAGTTTCTTTCTTTCTTTTTTTCTTTCTTTCATGAGTGAGAAAGACACACACACACACAGAAATAAAGACAAAGACACAGACATACAGGCATTCCCAACAGAGCCATTATGCCATGATCCACCCTCAACCTCAGCCAACTGCAGATCACGGATACATGTGTGCCTAGAATGTTCAGGGAATTGTCCAGACACGAGCCCAGAACCTTCCCGTGTTGGTCAGCCTAGCAGAGGATGTGTTTTCCCACGTTGCCACCATCTAGTCCCTCCTTGAGCTGAATGATCTTCACTGAATGATCACTAGATCGTTACACTTCCCAAGTAACTCTAACAATCTAACTCTCACCATCATGCGCTTAGTGTGTTCCTGAGAGAGACAAAGGCATTCTTCCCACTGGGCTATAATGGGAAGCCCCACTAGAAATATAAAAATCACAAGAACACATCCTGAGTGATATATATAAATACACTTGCTAATTATTACTGGAAGAGAGCATGACTAATGCAGGAGCAGATGTTTTTAAAAAATAAAAGGTCACGAGCATTTTCAGACTATTAAAGCATTTATTTATGTAGCAAATTTGCATCTGGATTTCTTGGTCGCTTCTTTGATCTTCATCCCATACAGACATGCAGGGAGGAGCAGTTGTTGGACGCTTCCACTACCCAAGCATAAGAGCTGGGATAGAAACAGAATGGAGTGAAGTCTCTTGAATGTAATTGTTTCGAATTTGAATGAATGGAAATCCCCAGGCCTTACAAATGATAATAAACCTATGAAATCAAATTGACCACACAATGACTTCAAAATAAACGCCCTTTCTTCAGAATTGCCCAACGAGTTGCACTTATTAATCTTGAATTACTCTTAGGTTAACAAATAAACACTCTTAAGGCTTTTTAAAAAAGTTTATTTACTTTATTTCTTTTATGAGAGAAAGTGAGCGAGAGAAGGGCAATCTTTACAGGGCCTGTCGTGCTGCGACCCACTTTTTCCACCTCTCTTGTTTGTCAGGATCTTGGGTGCACACACACCTGAGGTGTTTCATGTTAACTGGAGAGCTAAAGCCATGATCAGCCATGTGGCTTCCAGCACTTCAGAGTAGTACATTACTACTTGTGTCACTCAGGCTGGGCCACAATATATATATTTTTTAATTGAGTAGCTTCTTTATATTCATATGTGGGATCCTGTAGTATTTGTCCTTCTGTGTCTGGCTTATTTTCACTTAGCATAATAACTTTCAAATTCATCCATGTTGTCATGAATGATAGAATTTCCTTCATTTTTAAGGCTGAGTAGTATGCCATTTTCAGACATTCACTTACGGTCATGTACACTTTCCAGTACTAGAATTATTAGATCATGTGACAGTTCTATTAATAGCTTTTTGAGGAAACCCACACCATTTTCCACAACGGCTATACTAATTTACATCTCCATCATCGGTATAAAAGAGAATAAACACATGCTCATTAAAAATATCAATCCAGAAGTATTTAAACTAAATAAACAAAAGTCCCTGACTTAAGCCTTTTTAACCAATTCCATTCTCCTTCTAAAACACTGTTGACAGCTTGTCGTGTCCTATGTAAATACAAACACATGCATATGCATAATGTATATGTCTGAACACATTCATTGTATTTTCAGCCTGTGTTTTAGTGCTTTGCTTTTTTGGTTTAATGAGATCAATACATGTGGAACCACCTCACTCTTTTTCAACAATCTCATAGTCATCTAGAGGGTGCATATCCTTGACATCTTACTAGTTGAGCTTGATTTTTTTTTTTTTTTACCTTGGAAAATGCCAGACTTCTTTCTCCAGAAGAAGTGGTGAGCTAGTTAATTGATTTTTAATTGCTCGTTTGGTTGTGATCCTCACATTCCATCTCTGCCACACCTACAGACACATCAGTGTTTCACCAAAAAAGCAAATCCCCACAGGCTAATTGGAAGAGACTTGCCATTGGAGATCCTTCTACTGAGCATGTTGGGGTTTAAGTGCTTCTAAAATACATTTTGAAATCAGCCAAGCTGGTCATGTGGTGTCTGTGATATTATCTAGGAAAAATTGTCTGGAGGGGATTCCTTCAGAGTCAAAAGTGTTTGAACGTGTCTGTGTGAACACAGCCCAGGGGATGCTCTTTACTAATTATCTTCTGTAGACCAAAATCAGACCAAGAAGAAAAGAGAAAAAGTAAATGTAGTAGTGTAATTAGAAACAGGGAAAGCCAATAGCTTCAATAAAAAGCTTTACTGAGATATAATTTATATACTACAGAATATACTCCCTTTAAGCATAGGATTGATTGTTTGGCAGTAAGTTTATAGCATGATGCACCACCCCCACAAGCTAATGTTAAAACATTTTCATCATCCCCCAAATAACCCTGATCTATTAGAAGTCACTCCCCATTTTTACTCTGAGCTCAACAACCACCAATCCACTTTCTGTCTCTGTAGATTTGCCTTTTGTGGAAATGATATCAAATAGAATCATGGAAAAGAACAAAGGGTCTTTTGGGACTAGCTTCTTCCACTTACAATTGTATGTTTGTGGTGTATCTCTATTTAGCATGTATCAGCACTTCATTTTTACTGTCAAGTATCATTCCCTTTTGTAGATATAGTAGAGTCTGTTTATGTATTTGATGCTATGGCTTGAATGTGTCCCCTTAAAATGTGTATGTTGAGGTTTGGTTGTGACAGGATTCAGAGTGTGGAGGTTTGATCTGACTATGGTGCTGAAAAGTGAGCCTTATGGGAGAAGATGTGGATTCAGAGATATCCCCATGACTAGATTCCCTGTCATACTATACAGTGATCTCTAAGATGTATTCCCCCACATAACTGAAACTTTGTGCCCTTTAATCAACATGTCCCCCACCCCGCCAGCCTCCTGAGTTTATTTTTATTTTATTTATTTATTTATTTTTAATAATTTTTTTGAGAGGTTTTTGCTATAGGGTGCATGCACTCGCCAGACAGACAGAGAGAGACAGAGA
>NW_006159552.1:1587828-1611499 GCF_000334495.1 Tupaia belangeri chinensis
ACCATGAGCTAAATAAACTGATATTGTTAATAAATTACCCAGAATCAGGTATTTATTTTTATTAGTAACAAAATAGACTAAAGTAATAGACATTTGATATGTTGCCACCTTTTTAGCTGCTATGAATAATGCTTCTACAAACATTTGCATGCAAGTCTTTGTGTGAACATATGTTTCACATGCTTTTATTTCTCTCATGCCGATAGATACCAAAGGGTGGCATTACTGGGTAATATGGTAAATCTATGTTTAACATTTAAAGAAAATGCCAGACTAATTTCTAAATTGATTACGCCATTTAAAACATGTAACTTGCTACTTGTTTTTTCAAAACAAACCAAAAAGATTTCATGGAGTCATAACTGACATACACAAAATTGTACATATTTAATGTGTAAAACTTGATTAGTTTGGAGATAAATAAACATCCATAGGTGGCCATGGATATATTTATGATTTCTAAATGTATCCTTTTGTCCTACTTACATGTTTATATTGATAAAAAAATACTTAATGTAAAATATACTCTTTTAACAAACTTTTAAGTATAAAATAGTATTATTAACCATAAGTATTGTACAATACAGTAGATCTCTAGGACTTATTCATATTTTATACCCTTAAATCACCAGATCCCCTTTCTAATTCTACCTGCTACTTCAGCACCTAGTAACCAAATTCTATTCTTTCCTTTTATGGATTTGTATAAGAAAGTATAAAACCTATAGGACAAGCTCTATGACATCCGTTTTGGCAACCAAATTCTATTCTTTCCTTTTATGGATTTTTATCAGAAAGTATAACACCTATAGGACAAGCTCAATGACATCCGTGTTTATATTGATAAAAAAATACTTAATGTAAAATATACTCTTTTAACAAACTTTTAAGTATAAAATGGTATTATTAACCATAAGTATTGTACAATACAGTAGATCTCTAGGACTTATTCATATTTTATACCCTTAAATCACCAGATCCCCTTTCTAATTCTACCTGCTACTTCAGCACCTAGTAACCAAATTCTATTCTTTCCTTTTATGGATTTGTATAAGAAAGTATAAAACCTATAGGACAAGCTCTATGACATCTGTTTTGGCAATGGTTTCTTAAATATGACACCAAAAGCACAGGCAACAAAAATAAAAATAAATAGGACTACATCAAACTAATAAGTTTCTGTACAAAAAAGAAAATATTTAACAAAATGTAAAGGCAACCTACAGAATGATAGAAAATATTTACAAACCATGTACCTGAGGGTTAATATTAAAAATAAATAAGGAACTCTTACAATTCAATAGAAAAAGAAACAATTAACACAATTATAAAGCAGGCAAAGGGCCTCAATAGGAATTGTTCCAAATGAGACATAAAAATGACTAATAGGGATATGAGGATCAACTTCATTAATCATCAGGGAAATGCAAATCAAAACCATACATATAAAATAACAAATGTTGGTTCAGATGGGGAAATATTGGATCCCCAACACACTGTTAGTAGAAATGTAAAACAGTACTTCTACCATGGAAAACAGTCTGAAGATTTTTAAAAATATTTAAAATCTAGCTTTCATATAATCCAGCAATTGCATTTCTGGATATATACCCAAAGAAAAGGAAATCAAAATGTTGTAGAGATATATAAATTCCCATGTTTATTGCAGCATTATTATAATAACCAGGATATAGAATTAACCTTAGTGCCCATCAGCAGATGAACAGATAAGGAAAATGTGATACACACGCACACACACACACACACACACACACACACTACGATACTACTCAGCCAGAAAAATAAATGAAATTCTGTCGTTCAAGGCAACATGAATGAGTGTATGACATTATATAAAGTGAGACAATCCAGACAGAAAGAGAAAAACTGCATGTTTTCATTCGTATGTGGAAACTAAAAAAGTTGACCGCATAGAAATAGGGTAGAATAATGGTGACTAGGAAGGGTAGGTGGAAGGGGACACAGGGAGACAAAAATTACAGTTAGATAAGAAAAATAAGCTCTAGTGTCCTATAGAACAGTGCAGTAACTATAGTTAACAAAATTTATTAAAAGAGAGGAGTTTAGGGAGTTAGTGTAATGGCTATGTCGCTGGACTCCCACGTAGTCGATTGCGGTTTGCGTCCCGGACCCGGTGACTTAAAACTAATGCCGGGCGCATGTGCGTGCGTGCCCAAGATCCCAAGAGGAGAATGGAGGAGAAGGGATTGCGGCGTGACCATCTCCCCTAGGGGGTGACTTCTCGCTTTGTGTCTCTCTGTCTCTGTCTGTCTGACGAGCTTTCTGTCTCTGTGTCTCTGTCTGTCTGGCGAGCGCACGCTCCCTATAGCAAAAAACCTTTCCAAAAAAAAAAAAAAAAGAGAGAGGAGTTTGAATGTTCCCAACACAAAGTAACAATAAATGTTTAAGAAGCTGGTTATGCTAGTCATTATAATTTGGTCAGTACTCATTCTATTCATGGATTGAAAAATCACAATGTACCCAAAAAATGTAGGCAATTTTATGTCAATAAAAGTTAATGGCAAAAACAAAAACAACAAACAAAAAATGAACATGAGCCTGGCTCCATAGCACAGCAATTAAGCAGTATGCATAGAAAACCAGACCCCACATGATCGACCATGGATTGAATCACAACCCTGACAGCTTGAAAAACACACTAAGTGTGTGTGTGTTCCTCAAATTCTGACAGAATGAATAGATGGAGGAAAGGGATTGCAGAATGACCACAGCTCATTGGAGAGAGCTTTCCTCTCTCTCTCTCTCTCTCTCTCTCTCTCTCTCTCTTTCTCTCTCTTTGGCAAACATATGGACCCTAAAAGATGAGTATATTTGGGCCAGCTACTGGCATGATGGTTAAGGTGGCTGGATCCCACATGGCCAACTTTGTGGTTTGAGTTCCAGACTCAGGGGATTGAGAAACATGCCGTGAGCCTGTGCATGCATGCCCAAAATCCTGAGAGGAGAATTGAGAAGGGATTGAGGAGTGGTCATCTCCCAGGGGGAGGAGAGGAGGGAGAGAGAAGGTCATTTGTCACTTTCTTTCTCTCTCTTTGTCTTCAGTGAGCTCACATGCCCTGTTGGAAAAGAAGTGTGTATTAATTCTGTAAATTAAAGAACAAAGACAATGTAAGATGGCTGAGTTGTCTCTGGTTGTCTCTTGGCACTCCTTAACCCCTCAAAAAATGGCACAGCTGTATGTCCCAGAGAGAAGGTGGGGAAAGTAATCTAGATGTGCCTAAGGGCTTAGCACCGTATTTTGAAATACTGGCCACAGAGCCATGTGTCTGGTCTGTGCAGCTGCTCATTGGTCATTGTAGATTAATCAGAACTGATCCTGCTAATGAAACACTTCATTGAGCACGCTGCCTATTGGATTGTGCACATTTTCCATCACAGCTAAAGCTGGATTAAGACATTGTGAAATAAAGTGCAAAGATGTACAAAAGAAAAAAGCCACCTGATTGGCTGAGCCTGCCTGATTGCTTTAAAAGGTGGATTTATTTCTTTTATCCCAAAAGTAGTTGTGCCCAGAAGCACTAGCAGAGGAACATTCCTGCCAGCCCTGCCATTTACAACCTCTCCCTCTTTTGCAGAAATTTACAGTAGTTTGTAAATTTTGCCCCCAGCAAAAACCTCTTTATAAACAACTCTTTATAGTCTCCACATGATCCTTCTGTGGTCTATACATCAAGACAAAGCTGCCTAGATGACTTCTTGAGTTTGTTTGTATCTAAGACTTCTAGGGGACTCTAAGGTGGGGACTCAGTTTCTGGTGGAGACACTTATTTTCCATCCTGGAAGGTCCTATTGGCTTGGAATAGAGGTCAATGGGCTCCCGTCCCTGGAGTCAAATCTAGCTCCTAGCCTGTTTTTGTATGGCCTGCATGCTAAGAATGGTTTTTACATTCTTAAATATTGAAAAAAAAAATCAAAAGAAGAATAATGTGAAAAGTATATGAAATTTAAATCTCAACATCCATAAATAAAGATTTATGGGAACATAGTCACGCGCATTCCTTATGAACTCGTGCCACAGAGTAGAATTTACTACTTGTGATGGAGACCGTATGGCCTGCAAAATTTAAATGTTTACTATCTGGCTTTTTCCAGAAAAAGCTGTCCATCCTTGACTTAGTAGAATAATATTGAAATTAGTTTCTTTGGTAGTAACAGCTTGGAGGAGCCTGAGTTCTCTTTTAAGATTTCAGTGAACGGATGATTGATACAGGAAGTCTGTAGCTATCTGGAAGGTGCGAGTTACTTACCTTAAAATTAGTAGAGGGTTAATCTCCCAAAAGGTACCCAGAGTGGGAGAACACTAAGCCTATCTGGTTGTGTGACAACTGTTATCTTTAAAGCATGGTGACAAGCTGCATGTCCTCACTTTTGAGGCATTGTTCATTGTAATACACACCATATTAAAAACAATACTTGGGGGAACCATCAGTTAGCGTAATGGCTATGTCGCTGGACTCCCACGTAGTCGACTGCAGTTCACGTCCCGGACCCGATGGCTTAAAACTCACGCTGGGTGCGTGTGCGTGCATGCCCAAGATCCCGAGAGGAGAATGGAGGAGAAGGGATTGCAGCATGACCATCCCCCGGGGTGGTGATTTCTCACTTTCTGTCTCTATGTCTCTCTCTGTCTGGCGAGCGCACACGCCCTATAGCGAAAAAAAACTCTCTCTCAAAAAAAAAAACTCTTTTAGGAAAAAAAGAAATATCATTTGCATAGTACATTTCGGAAATGCTAATGAGAAAATAAATTGTTATTTTTTAATGAGCTGCTTCACTGCCTCAGGTGAGTTTCTTGGGGGTTGTACTGTGGCTTAATTAAGTTTTGCCACCCCAGGTTCTAACACAGAGCTCCAAGGTGTCTGGAGCCCCTAGAACAAGGCTTTACAATCATTGATTGCTTGTGTCATTGGCATAGCAGACATGATTTTATTATTAAAAAATAATCCTAGGAACAGCTAGATTAGAACTATTCAATAGAAAGACTTGAGTAGACTAGAATGTACTGCAAAAGAATGGAAGATGTGTGTTGCACAGATTCTGTTTGTCTCATGATACTTTTGTTTCAGTCACAATGTGTGCAATGGGAGATGATGTAAGCATATTTTTTACTGTGGGTTGCAGGAAAAATGTCTGGAAGCTTCTGCTTTGGTGGATGCACCTGAGCTGTGCTCAGTCATGGCACTTAATTGCACAAGTTAGCATGCATCCCAGCACCGAGTGCTGGAGTGTGGTCTGTGGGTTCCCTCCCAGTCCCTGAAGATGGCCAACCACTGGTCACTGTTCCTTCCCCAGAACCTTGCTCAGCTCTGCCTTGCACTAAGTAACCCTGAAGTTTGCAAAGCAATAGATGATGTGACCTCTGATGTCAGGATGCTGTCAACCTATGGGGAATATGATGACAGTCCAAAGCATTAAGAGTGCTGATGGCAGGTGGTGAAGGGGCTGTCTATCAGGAGCTGGGCTATAGCTGGGCTGCTGGTGCTGTTTCATCTGGAGCCTCGCACAATGTCCTCAGGTAAAGATGCAGATCAAGCACCTGGTCAGTTTCAATTACAGAGGTCATTGCCAGTGGTCAGGCAGGATCATGCGGTATCATCACACTTTTCCTCTACAGGGAAGGTTGAAGGCAGAGAACATCCAAGTCTCAGGTCTCAGTTCCCAGGACTTGGATAGGAGAAGTAAACTGCAGGAACAGACTCCAGAGGAAAGGAAGAAGAGGAAGAGATGCCTCCCTGAGTTGTCAGGACCCACTGAGCAGCCAGCTAGGTCTGGGCTTCCGATGGTGACATAGGACAAGAGGGCAGAAGAAAGAAGGCCGTGCACCTCTAGGAGACACTGAGTCAGTGTCAGCACACAGTCAAATACTCCCACCGTAGGAGCCCTGACTCCCACTTTTCTTCCCAACTGGAGTTTCCCTTAGCTAGCAAGGGGAGCAGAAATCTTGCTAGGGGAGATGAGGTGGGCATGGCTGACATATAGGACTTTCTAGGGGAAAAGGATGCAGGGCGTCTATAGGACAGTGAGCAAGTGTGGCCCAATTTACCAGGCTCAGCATCTGTGATTAAGGGTGAAAATAGGCGCACGTGAAAGGATACAGGAGTAAGCATAGAATATCCTTCTGGGCTCAACTAAGGTGGGAAGTCTTGGGTCGACTTGACAGTGCAGTGGTAACATGCTACTCAAGCAATGCTGGACCTATCAGTATACGGAAGAATGCAGGCACCGTTCCCCAGCTGACCTACACCTACTGGGCCCACCCTCCTATGATCGTGGCTGACTGAGATGACTGGGGTGGGGGTAATTGCCATGATGTAAGATCCTGTCAAGTGTGATTCTCTCTCTCTCATGAAAGAAATAAACAAACTTAAAAAAATTAAAAACAATAAAATGGAAAGTCTTCCTTGTGAATCCCACCAGGTCTTCTTGAAGATGAGTGATAGCTCCCCCTTCCCTGAGGCTGCCCCCTCCACAGCTTTAATTCTTTATTTTCATCCCTTTGCCACTCATCAGTGACCTTCACTGGAGAGAATCAGGCCCTCTCTCCCTCACAGGCCCAGAGTATCCTGCCTGTAGACCCTGGCACAGAGAAGCAACGCCACCATCAAGGCTGATGAAGGAACAAATAAAGAGATCTAGTGGGTAATTATTTAGTCATTGCTATGGTTTGAACATGTCTATGCAAAGTTCATATGTTGAAATTCTCATTACTAAGTGATAGCATTAGGAGGTGGGACATTTGGCAGGTGATTAGAGTCATGCGGATGGAGCCCTCATGAATAGAATTAGTGTCCTTATCAAAGAGGCCCCAGAGAGACCCTTTGTCCCTTCTGCCGCATGAGGATACAGCTGGAAGGCTGTATCCTTCGTCTTTGAAGCAGGACTCCTTCCCCAGATACTGTATCTTGATTTTGGACTCCTAGCCTCTAGAACTGTGAGAGATAAATGTCTATCTTCAGCTATAAGCCACCCAACGTATAGTATCAAGGTTCAGCTTGAACAAACTAAAACTCATCTTCTAATTATGCAAATAGTGAGCCTGAAAAAGATCCTTTTAGGTTTGAGAAATTGGCTTAATCTTAAACCTTGGGGTGCAACTGTAGGGAATTTCCTGTTCCAGGATTTTGCAGAAGTGAAATGAGGTCCTGAGACAGGTTGTTGGGTTCCTATCTGGACCTTCTGTCATAGAGGTCCAGTGAAGTACAATGATCTAAATAGATACCATAGAAGAGATCCACAAGCAAATTGGAAAACAAATCTCAGAATTTCTGGCAACTCAAAGAGTTTCATCACTTTACATAAACTAAGATGGTTAATCCTACATATGTTACTTTTATCCGAATCAAGTTTCTGCGTTATGTTTTAGGGACTATACCTTCTTCTGTGATCGATCCCCCTAGAGAAGGGATCAGCCCATTATAGGCGTCTGTTTGAATCCACCTGATTTAATGTCATTCTGTTTTTATAGCAATTAAATGTAGACTTTAAGTTTTTTAAAGTGATTATTTTTTTTTTCTTTCAGGTAGGATTAATTGCTGTGAGTCAGCACTACTTAAACTCTTACTAAGAAGATATATAAGAAGTAAGGAACACCCTTTTTCTTCTACAAAAGAACATTCATTTCAACTGGCATTTCAGCGACTTAGATGCAGAAGGAATCCTGGGCTCACGTCCTGGACTATTTGGGAAAGAAGAAAATGTGGTTTGGGCGAAGAGCAGAATGACTTGACATGAACCCGGCCTTCCGAATGGAAAGTGCCCTGTAGGCCTGTACGGCACCAGCAGCATCACTTGCTCAGGCTTCCTGCTCTAATAGACTCTGGAAGTATCTCTGTTCCACCTTGGAGAAAACAGAAAGTCAACCAGTTCATTAAAATTCTAGATAGGAGGGACCAGCAGTTGGCATAATGGCTATGTCGCTGGACTCCCATGTAGTCGACCGTGGTTTGAGTCCTGGATCCGGTGGCTTAAACTCATGCTGGGCGTGTGTGCGTGCATGCCCAAGATCCCGAGAGGAGAATGGAGCAGAAGGGATTGCAGTGTGGCCATGCCCCCTGGGGGGTGTGATTTCTCGCTTTCTGTCTCTCTATCTTTCTGGCAAGTGCATGTGCCCTATAGCAAACACCTCTCCCCACCACAAAGAAAAAATCTAGATAGTGATTAGTGAGGCATGTGACTCAAGTTTCCCTCTTTCAAAAATGATGATGGCCACCTGGGTAAAGTCTCTTTCCCAATCTAAATGATGTATGGCTATTTAATATATGAAGAATAATAACAAATATATATAAATAAAATAAAAAATAAAAAATAAAGTCCATGATTCATTAAAAAAAAAGATGATGATGATGGCTTCCAACAGATGAAGCTGATAATAGTAACAAAGATGATAACAGCTACATCTCCCATATATTTATTGTTGGCTTCTTTCAGTTCCAAAAGTACTTCTACATAGTTATATTATTTGCTTGATGTCTCTTTTGCATGTATGGGTTAGACAACCATTACTATCAAGAGATGAAAAAATGGAAAGACTGATTAGGAGAACAGGTCAAGATCAAGTGATTTGATCTTAAGATCCCAGACCCACTTATTTCTTATGAAATCACATCCCAGTGGCATCTTTGATAGTCACACTCCTCTTCTGCTAATGGATCAGAGCCAAATCATTTGAATTCCAGGTCATGAGTAGAGAAGATGCAGGAGAGGATAACTCTGTTTCACTCCTCCTGCATTTTTACTTGTAAAACTAATGCATCTGTCTAGCAGTGAATAAATGACTACAATTCAAAGAAAATATATAAAGTAAAAGGTGAACTTAAAAAAAATAATCATTTATTTAATTTTATTTTTTCATTCATTTATTTCAATTTGACCAGAGGAAGACAGAGAGAGTGAGAGAGAAAGTGAGAAAGCAAGCCACCAGGTTCAGGGCTCAAACCATGGTAGGCCATGTGGGAGTGTCCAGGACCTTAGCCACCACACCACCTGTTGGTCCCAAAAGTGAACATCTTCCTGTTCCGGCATTGAACTCCTTTTCTGATCCTACTCTCTCTCTCTCTTTTTTTTAAGCATTATTTATCTAACTTTACTCATCCATTCATTTATATTTAATTTGATGAGAGAGAGAGAGAGAAAGTGAGAAAGCAAGCCACCAGGTTCAGGAATCAAACCATGGTCGGCCATATGGGAGTGTCCAGCACCTTAAACATGCCACTCTACTGGTGCCCTGATACCACTCTTTTAATATGTAAGAAGGTTAATGAGCTATTCTTAGATAGGCTCATATTCCAAATTCTAGCACAGGAAGGTGAAAGGACCAACCAGTGAGACTGAGACCAGCTGCCATTGGAGCTAAGAGGAAAACCAGAAACATACATGTTTGCATAAAGAAGGTAGAAGTGGTTCCATAGGAGCTGCTGACTACCATAAACAGTTTGGTGGGTTTGTCTTCTAAGCCTTTATCTAGTATTTTCAAACACACACGGACACTTAGTGTAAAATATACTCTACATTCCACATATGTGCTATTTATACACACACAGTTAGATACTTGTTATTAGGCACACATATTTAGATATTAGAAGATGCTGGTTAAACAAAACCCTGACTTGATAACTCTTATACAGTCAAGAAGATGTATTACCTTTTTTTCCTTTTTTCATTTTTATGTTTTTGTCATAGGGAGCATGAGCTCGCCGGAGCAAGACAGAGGGAGAGTGAGAAATCGCTCCAGGGGAGATGGCCAAACCATAGTCTCTTCTCCTCCGTTCTCCTCTCGGGATTTTGTGCCTGGAGTGATTTCCAAGTGCCTGGAGTGATTTCCAAGTCACTAGTTCTGGGACTCAAACTGTGGTTGGCCGTGTGGGAGTCCAGAGCGTTAACCACCATACCACCACTAGCCCTGAGAAAATGTATTGTTTTATATTACATGGTAAGAAGTCCCAGGAGGCACTTGCTTTGGTTGTAGAATGTGGATTCCTTTCAACTCTCTCTCCTGTGTAGATGAGTTTTGTACTCAGTTTGTTCATTATAGGTCGGTTGTACTGTGTAGTCCCAAAAATAGTGCCAGAGTTTAGACATTTAGACTTTTAGTAAGAAGACAGAGAGACTCTGTTTTTCTGTGTCAAAGGAAAAAAAAACAAAAATCTCAAAAATCCTGTAGCAGATTTTTCTGGTTTCAATGGCTTACATTTGGTCACTAGCCCAATCCAATCAAATGTTATTTATGTTATTGTCCTGGTTTTTTCAGGATAATCCCCAAGTAAATATAGGCAATGCCAGTTCAGAGGCCACTGGGTGGGCAAATAACTGCTTTGTACACACATTTTACAAAGTAATACCATATACATGGCATATAATGTCTGCTTCTCACTTTTTTTCTTTTTTTTTTTTGGAGAGGTTTTTGCTATAGGGCGCATGCGCTCATCAGACAGACAGAGACGGAGAGACAGAAAGCGAGAAATCACCCCCCAGGGGGAATGGCCATGCCACAATCCCTTCTCCTCCATTCTCCTCTTGGGATCTTGGGCACACACGCACACACACCCGGTGTGAGTTTAAGCTGCTGGGTCTGGGACTTGAACCATGGTCAACTACGTGGGAGTCCAGTGACACAGCCATTACGCTAACTGCTGGTCCCATTTCTTTTTCTCACTTTAATTACAGCCATATACCTCAATTTCTTCCCGGGTCAGTATAAACAATCTAGGTTTTATTTTTCAGAGAATTTGAACCTAAAGATTTAAAATTCCTCCTAATGATGAACGACTATTATTTCTGATTTTTCACTATTAAAACCCTTGAATATCTGGATATATACCATTCTTTATACATGTGAGGTAGATTTCTAGACTCGAGATCATTCCCTATATAGGTAGTTTCCTAGACTCTTGATTTCTAGATTTGTCATTGCTAGAGTCAAAGCTCTGCAACTCTCAAATTGTGATATGTACTACTATGTTGCTATTGCCCTTCAGTGTGCACAGTAGCATAATGCACAGTTCCACCGAAGAGTAAGCAAGGGTCTTTCTCCACACACTTGCAACAGCTCTGGAGATTAACAACCTATTGTTTATAACAACATCATTTCAGAGGAATTGCAGCAGATATTAAATTGCTTTTCTTTTGACTAGTAGCAGGTGGAGCTATTACTAGAAATGCTGAAGAAATACCCTGGTTTTTCACTTTCTTTTTCTTCCTAGTCTCCAAGCAAAGCTCCTATTGGCCCAGTCTACCCTCAGGACAGGGAACTCTGGGAAATGTAGTCAAGTGAGGCGCAGCTGGTCAGCAATGTGCAGAGCCTGAGTCTGGGAGCAGAAAAGTAAATGACAAGTGGCTACTCCATCTGATGCAATGTAACTTGTTTGACAGCCTTTTTTTGGTAATAGTGGGATGCAATGTAACTTGTTTGACAGCCTTTTTTTTTGGTCGTGGTGGAGGGAACAAAACTTTTTACCTTTCCAGTATCCAATTTATTTTAAAATGTCCTGATTATTCCAGACTAAAGTTGGACTTATTTATTTATTTTTACACAGAGCCCCTATGCCATTCACAGTCCCAGTCAATTGTTTTCATGCATGACCTCCATGGATGACAATACAGGAAAAAGAATCCCATGGGAATGTGAGAAGTTGTGTAGGAAAATTGTGCCTCATGGAGATTGAACACAGAAAGTCGTTTCAGTCCCAAGGCAGCTCTGGGCTCTTGGCCGTACATCACCACTATTACCATGGTTCAATCCCTATCTCACCTTCTCATTGTGCTTCTGTATGGTTCCTTCTACCAATGGCTTATTTATTTATTTATTTACTTCTTTATTTATTTTTTGGAGAGGTTTTTGCTGTAGGGCGTGTGTGCTTGCCAGAGACAGAGAGACAGAAAGCGAGAAATCACCCCCCAGGGGGAATGGCCACACCGTAATCCCTTCTCCTCCATTCTCCTCTGGGGATCATGGGCATGCACGCACACGCACCCACCCTGAGTTTAAGCCACCGGGTCTGGGATTCGAACCACGGTCGACTACATGGGAGTCCAGCGACATAGACATTATGCTAACTGCTGGTCCCTACCAATGGCTTATTTAATCTCTACATCTATTCTCATTATTTATTCAGTTTACTCATAATTTATACTTTCTCTCAACTCTAGAATCCTTATAGCATTGACTTGTTTGTGACCTCTCTCAAGATCCTTTCAGTTTCCAGACCCAGTGTTTACCAGTGTTTAATTATCTTAGTATTTCTCAATCAAAATTCCTGGAAACAGATCTAATGCTCCCAGTTTGGGGAGAACTTCTCTGTGCCAGGACCACCTAGTCTTGCATTCAAAGGCTTTCCCTTCTTTCATTCCAGTGAGCTTGGCTTAGAGAGTGCTTGCGCTTCATGAAACAAAACATAGATACCTAGAGCTATCCACTGAGCAGGAGGAAGGTTGTGGTAGGTTTCCTGGTGTAGGGCAAAAAGACACCTCCAGTTTACCATGTTGCTCTTAACTTTGTGCATTGCTTGACTGTTTGACTTGACAGTAACCTCCTTGATTGTTATTGACTGTGTTGAACAATCCTTTGAGATTCTCCACAATATCTAGCCCAATAGGTTCATTTATCCACTCATCCATGCGTTCAACAAATTCTTAGTGAACTCCTACCATGTTTTAGGAGTTGGATCAGGTATTGGATTAGACCCAGGAGATACAAAAGAGAAAGACCTTGTGTTTCCTATTAAGGCCTCCCCTTGCCCTGTAGTTTCCTTTATTGTAAAGTCTCTTCCCTCTTTACCATGTTTCAAGGATAAATGTGATGCTTATGAATGCCAAGACCCAGGAACTTAAAAGCCACCAGTTCTCATTGCAGCTCTTGCATCTGCCTCTCTTTGAGGGTCAGCTACATATTTCCAGCAAGCATGTCCCAACAGATGGCATCCAATATGACTGTGGCTGCGAGTGGCCTCTCACTCTTGGCAGAGTGCTTTGATTTGTCTTTGGGTTCCTGTTGACTCAGGTCTTTTGATTTTCCCAAAACATTTTACTATATTCCAGTCTTTAGAAAGAAATTGAAGACACATGGTGTCAGTCTGTGGATACACTCCTATACCATGCCCTCATTCCTGTCCTAAAAGTCTGGAAACTCATCTACTGCTTTCTAGTTCTCTGGTCTTCTTACAAGCAGATTCCATAAATCATGAGCCTATTTAAAACCAAATTCTCAAATACCCATTTGTTGGTAAGTCTTCTTTTGCTCATTTTAAAATTGTTTTTTAATGGTCTCTATTACTGGAACTTTCAGGCAGGAAATCAAAAAGAGAATTCATCGCCACAGAGGCATCACTGGGGGATGAACACAGACGTTCCTCACCTTACTGTTCCTATTTCGAAGCACATTCTAGAGTCTTGGGTGTACCATGTAGTGAAGGCTTGTTTATAGTTTATTTTTCAGCTCACAGATGTGTAATCACCTGAAGTAGTTATGTTATGGCTACAACAGAAACACAGTTTGTAGTACCTTGTATGTGTTTCCACAGGCAGTCTTGTGGATCGTAAATCTCTATGCCGTGTAGAGTTTGTTTATACCCAAATACAGGGCAATCCCTTTTCCCTGGAATTCATTCCCATCTCTGCTGCTAAAGGCACCTATCCAGCAGGTGCTTGGACTCATTTGAAGGGCTTGTAGACTCCTTGCCTGCCCCTTCTAGAAAAAACACAGCTTTAAATTGACCTTAAATGTATTTGGTTTAGAAAAATATCTGTTTTGTCTAGAAGTCAACATTGTTTTCAAGTTGCATCTACACCAAACGATTTATTTATTTACTTTTTGAATCCTGATGATTCCTGAATGGATTGTATTAGGTTAAAAGCAATTGATTTTAATTCCTAAGAAATAAACTCTGCCAAGCTGTGTGTTCAGCCCTGTGAAACAATGGCATTTGCACTTACTGGGGCTTATCCTACTTCAACAAAGGCTTTCTCCTCTCCACTCATCCTCTACCTTCAGCTCCTCCTTCATCCCTCCCTTCTCTTTGTCTTTCCTTTTTTCCTTTCCTTTCTTGGTCCATCCCTCCTTCCCTTCTCCTTCTCTCTCCTTCCTTTCTTTTCTCTCTCTTATTTTCTTTCCTTCATTTCTCAACTCTGACTTTTCTTACTTGCTATTATGGGGAACACAATTCCCTTTCTAACTTCTAACATTCTAGTATGTCACCTCCTAAATTCCCCGGAGTGTACCCTTTCAAAATTAAAGCTACCAGGGACCAGCAGTTAGCATAATGGCTATGTCGCTGGACTTCCATGTAGTCGACCACAGTGCAAGTCCTGGACCTGGTGGCTTAAAAACTCACACTGGGGGTGTGTGCATGTGTGCCCAAGATCTCAAGAGGAGGATGGAGGAGAATGGATTGCGGCGTGACCATCCCCCCTGGGGATTGATTTCTCGCTTTCTGTCTCTCTGTCTCTCTAGCGAGCGCACGTGCCCTATAGCAAAAACCTCTCCAAAAAAATAATAATAATTAAAGCTACCAAATAAGTAAACCTCAAAGGGATATGCACACACACACACAGACACACACACACACACTCACTCACTTGCATGCCAAGAGCCCCTGTTAAAATAGGTTAACCCCCAAATTAGGAAATTCAGAGCTCTGAGTTCTGCCCTAATTTTAACTCATGGTGTCTAGAGAGGTTACAAATAGCTCTCAAGTTAAAATGCCATTCCCCCCTCCACCCCCCCCATGGATAAAGTTAATATTAACATTACTTAAAAGAAATAAAGCTCTATTTCTTTCTAAGTAGTGTTTTTACAGTGTAACTCCCCAAACCTATTCTTAAAGACCTTAGGTGGTATTGTGCATATTCTTTGTAGAATAATGAAGTGTTTATATTACACAGTCCCATTGTGAGATCAATCAGTCCCTGCTGGGGGATTTATAAATATTGTTTGCAGGTGGTCTCATGTGTCATCCCTGAGAAGACTAGCTTTCATTCTCAGGAAACAGACTTCACTAAAGGCCACACAACCCAAGACACCAGACCCTGGGCTGCAGCCAGATAGCCACTGAGGATATTGTCACAAATTTCGATCATGAAACGATGACGAGGTTCTAAATTCCTGTTGCTCTAGAGCTCAGGACATGCCCTCTGCAGACACATTAAAAAAAAAAAAATTCAAATGAGGGAGAGAGAAACATCACCCCCAGTAAGATCTTTTTTCTTTTTTTTTGAGAGGTTTTTCTATAGGGTGCATGTGCTCACCAGACAGACAGAGAGAGACAGAGAGACAGATAGCGAGAAATCACCCCCAGGGGGGATGGTCATGCTGCAATCCCTTCTCCTCCATTCTCCTCTCTGGATCCCGGGCACGCATGCACGTGCGCCCGGCGTGAGTTTTAAGCCACCGGGTCCGGGACGCGAACCACGGTCGACTATGTGGGAGTCCAGCGACATAGCCATTATGCTAACTGCTGGTTCCTACCCCCAGTAAGATCTTGATGCTATGATCCATTGACAGTCTTAGTCAGCCTCAGCTCATGGGCACAGTGGTCTGGCATATTGAAAGTGATCTCCAGGTGGTAACTCAGAACCTTCCCGAGTGGGTCAGTCTCACGGAGAGTTCAGTCACTGTGCACCAATGTCCAATTCCCTCCACATGGCCTTCTGAAAAATGAGAAACCAAGAGTTCAGCTACAATTAGAAAGGGAGCCCAGACATTTAGACCCTGTCTGAGCAATCTCTCTCCTTAGGTGTAGCTCCTTTCTCTTCTTCTTATTCTTCAGCAAAGCAACCTGTTCTTAACCATGAGATTAATTTTTGCTCATTTTTCTCATGATGTACCTTTTAAGAATCACTAAGTTTTCATAATCAGGAAAGACACATGGTGAGATATTTAGGGTTTCCAGGGAACATGGAGGAGGCTGTTCCTCCTCACTGAGATAACATTCCTATAACCAAGGTAGGTCTTCTATTTCCAGAACCACTTGGTTGGATTTAAAATAAGCTTCTGGGTATTTACTTAAAGATAATAGCAAAGAAAAAGGGTCCACAGAAGGTAGATCATCAGAGGATGATCACTGTACTCTTTTTTTCTTCTTCTGTTGAGTGTCCATTCTTAGCCTCAAGGTAGTGTGAATAATAGGGATAATCCCTTCTAGGTAGAGATCCTAGAAGGTTGAGGACCTGAAGATATCAGAAGGTTAGGGACCAGAAGTGCTAAAAGGTTGCTACCCCTGCCTTTAGCCAGTCATGTTGTCTGGCAGCCAACCCTTTACCTCTCTGGGTCAGGGAACTCTTCTGTCATTGAAGGGGGCTGCTCTACATAGGCCCCAATGTGTCTTTCAACTCTCACATTCTATTATTCTGAACTTCACGCTTCACTATAATCTTTGTACCTCTGGTAGAGAGTTGGCATAAACCCAAGCATGTGTTATGGGGGTAGGTAAAATAAATATTTCTGGGTCTGTGCAATCAGGGGCTTTGGTTTACACAGTTTGGAGGTATGTAGGCTATCTTAGGTACAGCCCAACAAGAGATCCCACAGGCAGAAAGCTATTTTTGAAGAAGAGTGTTAAAAGATGTGGTATTATTCAGTAAAGAATAATCTGCTGAGGGCAATATGTTGTTTTTATTCTCCCTGTAATTAATCTTTCAACAGCAGACTGGAGAAAAAGCAATAAACTATGAGCTTGCAAATGTCAGGGCTTTGAGCCTTGTGGGTTGATTTTCTGGCCCTCTTTGAGTTGAAGATTCATCAGTTCAGAATATGTAAGAATCTCACTGATATTTCTTGATCTGAGAACTCAGGGCCTATTTCTTATTGAGTCTATGAGAAACTAGATGAAAATTCAGCTCCTTTCAGATTTTCTGAATAGAAAGTAGAGAAGAGGAGGCTTTTGACATCAAACCAAATAAACCAAGCCTCTAGACCACCCATGAATGCAGTGGAGTTGATGTTAGAGCATGCTGTATGGTCTCCTCATTTCTATTAGGTGTTTACATGGATCACCTTTCAACTCCCTTGAGACCTTGCGTTTCCTCTGCACTGAGCATAGTAAGTCCAATGCCTCCCTGGTCTTGCATGGTGGCAACTCTTGGTATCTGAATTTTTGTTGAAGGTCTAAGACCAAGACTTGCTTCCTTCTGTCACCCAGTCTGACTGGATTTTCTCTAGACTTCTGGATACATTTCCAGAGCATTTGCACAAAGGGTTGTATAGGGGTGATTTAGACACTAGTTGTTTGTAACTTCTCTGAATAAATCTGCAGAAAAATTCCTAGTTGTCAGGGCCGGCAGGTGGTGTGGTAGTTAAGGCACTGGACTCCCACATGGCTGACTATGGTTTAAGCCCTGGACCTGGTGGCTTGCTTTCTCTCTCTTCCTCTCTCTCTTCTCTCTCTGGTCAAATGAAATAATGATACTACTAATAAATAAAATAAAATAAATAATTATTTTAAAAATTCCTGTTTGTCAAACAAAAAAAGGGAGAGGTGATTAGTTTTCTCCACTTAGGAAAGAATTCTTGGTATATTTCAAGAGAAACTCCTGTTCCCATTTCTTCCTGGCTCTGTTCCACTCCTAGCTTGACTGGCTCAGGACATTTTTCTGGTTTCCACGCTACCAAGAAGGCTGTAAAGTTTGACTTTTATGGTAGTAGCCTTTCTCCAATCTGATGACTGAGAAGAATGGACCCTGTTGAGTTCCAGGGAGCTAGGAATATAGTTAAAAGGAAGTTAGCCTCCCACCAGGGGCTTCTCAGAAGAGAAAGTTAGACTTCAAAAAGAGAAGGGGCATGATCTAGACCTTGGATGTGAATCTAACCCTGCCACCAGTTTTCTGTGTGACTTTAGGCCACCAAGGTCACCTCTATGGGCCTTTAGCTTCTTCACGCATGAAATGAATGGCATTGACCAAATGATTTCTTTCTTACTCTCAGCATAAGTGGATTGTGATTCTTCAGCTTGAGAAAGAGGTGAGATTTAATGTACAGAGGGCAGAGTTGAAACAGGTATTTGAAACTAACACCTTTAAGCCGTTGCCACTTGGAGAACTATTAGAAGGGAACATCTCTGAAAATAGAATGTCAGATGAAGATAAACTCTCCTTGATTGATAGCCAACTTTAATATTCATCATGCTTCTTGAATGTGAGGTTTGCGAGGGCAGGAATTTAGCCTGGTTTCTTCATTGTAGGATTCCTACCACCCAGAAATGCACCTGGCATATAGAATGCTCTCAATAAATAATTGTTGGGTGAGTGAATGAATGAAACTACAATGGTTGGGACCAGCAATTGGAGTAATGGCTATATTGCTGAACTCCCATAGAGTCAACCGTGGTTCAAATCCCGGACCTGGTGGCTTAGACTCACGTTGGGTCAATGTTTGTGCGTGCCCAAGATCCCAAGAGGAGAATGGAGGAGAAGGGATTGTGGTGTGGCCATCCCCCCTGGGGGGTGATTTCTCACTTTCTGTCTCTCTGTCTCTCTCTGTCTTTCTGGCGAGTGCATGCACCCTATCGCAAAAACCTCTCCAAAAAAAAAAGAAAAGAAAAGAAAAGAAACTATAGTGGTTGCTATTGCTCTGGTTGTCACACCCACACTCCATTCCTGTTTTCCAGGGCCTTGCCAGCCCATCTGATGACATGTCTACTGATTACTGATGTGCATGCATTCTCTCACAGTGGGACTTGTGTTCTCTGCACATTGTCACCTTCATGCTGATTCAATGCAATTCCTCAAGGCCACTGATGCCACCTCCTCCAGAGTAATATTACTCTCATTAGTAATATCCAGGTCAGTCCTGCTTAATTCTTATATCCAGCTAAAGTGGACTTGTTAGCATCCTCTTGAATGCTTGGTAAAGCCAAGGTACGTGGCCAAAGCAACAGAGCATCTGGTTCTTATTTATTTATTTTTAAACCTGATCTTATTTATTTGTTTCTCTTATAAAAATCTTGTTTTTGACTGGATTCAAACTTAGAAGTAGAAGCTCTCAGACAGGCCAGCCTGCGTCTCTTGGCATTCTGTTCTTTGTGTCTCTCTTTAGCCTCCTTCATTCTCTTGGCTGAAAGTTTAGCATGTTCTGCTGCCTCTTCCTTATTTTTCTTAGTAGGTTGTTTTTTGAGAGCAATACGCCAGCTTTTGTGTGGCAGGACACACAGAGTCACACGACATTGAATCTTAGGCACTTTGGTCCTAACTCTTTTACCTTCTTTATTTAAGGGCTTTCTTACAACATATTGGTGGACATCATCTTCTGCAGAGAGATGGAAAAGTTTTCAGATTCTGCTAGCTCTCTTAGGCCCCAGACAAGGAGGCACTGTAGTATCAGTTCTGGAATAGCCTTCGCTCATTTTTTTTACAATAACCAAGTTGAGAAGGCTCAGATTGGCATCTACAATGCAATCCCGAACAGATTTGCACTCTCTTTCTCCAGTTCTCCCTGGTCTGTAACAGGAATGTCCCTTACTCAGTAGCAGGAGGACATGGCCATAGGTCAAGACACCCTGCTTCATGGAGAAACCTTGCTTGTGTTTCCACCACTGATTCGTGCTACGGAACCCTACCATTCTTCACCCAAAGCATCAGCAGCACCTTCTGTGGCCCTATGCTTGTCATAAAAAAATACGAAGTTTACGTTCATCGTCCACTTCAATGAGTTTCTGGCAGCCAGTGGCAGGGAAGGAGATATTCAGCTTCATCTTGAAGCAGTTGACCTACTCCAAGTCTCCACAAAAATGAGACCCCCCCAGAGCATCTGGTTCTAAGCTCAGCCTCAGAGTCATGCCGAGGTGGGCTACAGTCCTTACTACAATCATCTCAGGGAGGACACCATTTGGTTTTCTGTGCTTTGGCTTCCTCAATTGGAAAGAACATAGCCACACTCACCTACAGCGTTGTTGTAAGGATTAAATGAGGTGATTCTAAGTGGCATTTATGAGCTCATGCATAGTAAAACCTATGAAAAGTGGGTGTCACTGCTGAAGCTCAGGGGATAAATATGACATTTGATTACATTCTTATTCATGGAGTCAAGTCAGCACCTCAGCAGCTTTTCCAAGGATAGCATCTGATCTGGCAAAGAATGTATCATCTTATCACCTTAGAAAGACAAATTTATGGGGTCAGGTGATGAATCATCAGGTTTCACGTTGGAAGATTTCTCAATGGGGTTATGGGGTCAGGTGATGAATCATCAGGTTTCAGGTTGAAAGATTTCTCAATGGGGAAGAAGACCACAGAGGAAAAAGAGAGAGAATTGGATTCTGTTTCTTCTCCTGTGACATTTCCTTATTCTTTCCTCCTCAGAATTCTCAGAAAGGCATTTTTTGAAGTACCGTAAAAGAAAACTCCATAAAAATCCCATATTTCTACAAATGGTTGGAAACTTAAAAACTCAAATAAGGGTTTGCTAGTTTAGCATGGAGTGTCCACATTCCAATGCTGTGTGGTTTTGAGGAGTACAAAGGTGGATATCCTAGGTTGGTAGGTGAGGAAACAGAAGTTCTGGTGGCTCCATTGGCCACACTTTCTCTCAAAATATGCTTAATGGCTTCTTCCTCTATCACAGGGGAGCTACAGACTTTTAGGATTTGGGAGAACAGTAAGGGATTTACATGAGGGAAAAATAGTCACACTTTAAGAAAAGTCCATGAAGTGCCTTTTAAAAAATTTTGATATTAGGAACCAGCAGTTAGCATAATGGCTATGTATCTGGACTCCCATGCAGTTGACTACGGTTCGAGTCCTGGACCCAGCAGTTCGATACCTGGATCCAATGGCTTAAAACTCATGCCAGGTGTGTGTGCATGCATGCCTAAGATCCCAAGAGGAAAATGGAGAAGGGATTGCAGCATGGCCATCCCCCCTGGGGGGTGATTTCTCGCTTTCTGTCTCTTTGTCTCTCTCTGTCTTTCTGGTGAGCACACATGCCCTATAGCAAAAACCTCTCAAAAAATGTTATTTTAAAAATTTTGTGCTATAGGGCATGTGTGCTTGCCAGAGAGACAGAAAGAGACAGACACGAAGCAAGAAACCACCTCCCAGGGGGGATGGCCACATCCACCCCCTTAGAATCCCTTTTTCTCCATTCTCCTCTCAGGATCTTGTGCGCACACACACACATGTGCTCGGCATGAGTTTTAAGTGCTAGGTCCAGGACTCAAACCATGATTGACTACATGGGAGTCCAGCAACATAACCATTATGCCGTCTGCTGGTTTCAAAGTGCTATTTTTTTTTTCTTTTTTGCTATAGGGCATGTGCACATGCTGGGGAGAGACAGAGACAGAAAGCGAGAAATCACCCCTGGGGGAATGGCCACGCCTCAATCCCTACTCCTCCATTCTCCTCTCAGGATTTTGGGCACGCACGCACACATGCCCAGCATGAGTTTGAAGCCTCCGGGTCTGGGACGTAACCATTACACTTCAGCTGGTTCCTCAAAGTACTATTTTTAAGTGGCATGTTAGGTGGTCCTAACATGCTCCTATAGTGTCAGGAATGTTGGTTCCTGGAAGGGGAATCCAGACACTAAATGTCCTTGTGTCCTAAAGATCAGCTCCAGAAGAGAGTAACTAGAAAGGATGAGCTGACTTCTGTTCTTTTCAAGTTGGCGAGGGTGTTCCTGACATGTCCTCTCACTATTATTCTGCCTTGCTTTATTTTAGATCTTTCCATTTCTTCTTCTGGGATGTTCTTTTCAACCCCTGAAGATTTCTCTTAGAGAAGATATAAGCAGAAACTGACATGGTTCTCCACTGTTCTCCTTGGTTTTTGCCTGCTGAAAAATAAACTCTTGGACTTGAGTCTGGATTTTCGGAGGGTGCACTGAAATCCTACTGCTTCAGCCTGGCCTCTCCCTCCCCTTCCTTATCTACCTAGGACAATCCTCAGAAGGATTTCCAAACTCATGCAGGAGGATTTTCCTCCATCTTTTTCAGAACACAAGGAGCAAAACAGTTTTGATTTTTAAGGTGTCTAAACATATTCAATAACTGAGTTATTTTGCAAACCAACACTAACACCATCTCAAAATAAACTGTTGCTTGCAACCGTTTCAACATCAAGTCCTTTCAGACATCATTAGAAAAAGGGCAAGTGAGAAATGGAGAAAAATAAAAAGTAACCGTGATTCCAATAGAATGGGTGATGGGAATTCGCTTGTTTGTTTGTTTTAAGTGCCTTCTGCTGTTTGATCATGGTTACTGCTCTTGAAGTGAGGAGAAAAAAAAAAAAAAAACAAAGCAAAAATATTCTCGTCTCTGAAATGCTTAGCAGCTCTCTAAGTAAACTATTTGACAAACACTCTTCACAGCGAGTAGCAACTTGCCTGAGAAGCTGTGAGCTAGCCCGGCTGGTAATGTTCTTAGCAATATGTGTTACGTTCTATCCACTAGAATATTTTTAAACAATGGAAGGCATGTCATCTTGATTTGACATGATAATCCTGAGTTTACAGAATTTCTTCATAGTGTGTGAAACTGGTTTTTCACTTCACTCTACTGACCCTGAAAGGTGGAGTACACTGAGAACTGACTAGAACAATCTCCTTCCTTCGTATTGTCCCCTGAACCCTACCACCCTTGGCTCTCCACACTCCATTCTAAGCCTTCTCTTTGAGTTTGGTGGCTACTTTAATGGCTTCCAGTTCCCTCATTGTTTCTCAGTGACTCCACATGCCTTCATTAATACATTTTACTAAGCCCTAAGTAAGACTTTGCCAAGTATTCTACTACTGCATGGTTCTGATACAGCTGAAATTTAATAGCAATTATCTGCTCTTCTTAGCTTGGCTAGGACTCCACAAGAAACAGCTCTTTGACTGATGGCATCTATGAGGAGCATATTAATGTACCTATCTATTAATATCAGATGACATATTTTTCTCCTCCCTATACATAGCTGTGTACAAACTGGATATTCATTTGTTTAACAATGGAACATTTAAAAGGAGATCTTTGGCAGCCAGCAGTTGGCAAAGTGATTGAAGTGCTGGACTCCCGCATGGTCGACCACAGTTTGAGTCCGGGACTTGGTGTATTAAAATTCACACTGTGTGTGTGTGTGTGTGTGTGTGTGTGTGTGCACGTGTGCCCAAAATCCTGAGAGACAACAGAGAAGAAAGGGTTGTTGTGTGGCTACACCCCCGTGGCGTGATTTCTCACTTTCTATCTCTGGCAAGTGCAAAAATCTCTCAGAAAAAGAGATCATTGACTTCTGTGCACCAAAAGCGAAATAACTTAATAGTTTAATTTAAATGATAAAGTACTATTTCTACACAGGAAAAAGATCACTTTGAGTAGTTGTGAAAGTTTTGATCCCTTATTAGATAGAACTTTGGTATGTACTAGGAATGTCACAGGTATTGTTCAGGAATGAAAATACTTTAAACACGTATTTACAGTATTTTTTGTTTTATGATTCTTCATGGTATCGATTTAATTGTTTCAAACAAAAAGATTAGGCAAATAATTATAAGATATACAATTGTGCTGGATAAAAGTATAAAACTTTTGAGTGATTTTAAAGACATTTAAAATGAGGGACCAGCAGTTAGTGTAATGGCTATGTCACTGGACTCCCACGTAGTCGACCACGGTTTGAGTCCCGGACCCAGTGGCTTAAACTCACACTGGGCGTGTGTGCGTGCGTG
>NW_006159552.1:1614331-1618361 GCF_000334495.1 Tupaia belangeri chinensis
CTTATATGCCACAATGAAGATGTTCCTTCATTGTGGCATATAAGTCAATGGATGGGAAGTGGGTAAGATCCACATTTTTTTTTCTTTTTTGCTATAGGGCATGTGCACATGCTGGGGAGAGACAGAGACAGGAAGTGAGAAATCACCCCTGGGGGAATGGCCACGCCTCAATCCCTACTCCTCCATTCTCCTCTCAGGATTTTGGGCACGCACGCACACATGCCCAGCATGAGTTTGAAGCCTCCGGGTCTGGGACGTAACCATTACACTTCAGCTGGTTCCTCAAAGTACTATTTTTAAGTGGCATGTTAGGTGGTCCTAACATGCTCCTATAGTGTCAGGAATGTTGGTTCCTGGAAGGGGAATCCAGACACTAAATGTCCTTGTGTCCTAAAGATCAGCTCCAGAAGAGAGTAACTAGAAAGGATGAGCTGACTTCTGTTCTTTTCAAGTTGGCGAGGGTGTTCCTGACATGTCCTCTCACTATTATTCTGCCTTGCTTTATTTTAGATCTTTCCATTTCTTCTTCTGGGATGTTCTTTTCAACCCCTGAAGATTTCTCTTAGAGAAGATATAAGCAGAAACTGACATGGTTCTCCACTGTTCTCCTTGGTTTTTGCCTGCTGAAAAATAAACTCTTGGACTTGAGTCTGGATTTTTGGAGGGTGCACTGAAATCCTACTGCTTCAGCCTGGCCTCTCCCTCCCCTTCCTTATCTACCTAGGACAATCCTCAGAAGGATTTCCAAACTCATGCAGGAGGATTTTCCTCCATCTTTTTCAGAACACAAGGAGCAAAACAGTTTTGATTTTTAAGGTGTCTAAACATATTCAATAACTGAGTTATTTTGCAAACCAACACTAACACCATCTCAAAATAGGCTGTTGCTTGCAACCATTTCAACATCAAGTCCTTTCAGACATCATTAGAAAAAGGGCAAGTGAGAAATGGAGAAAAATAAAAAGTAACCGTGATTCCAATAGAATGGGTGATGGGAATTCGCTTGTTTGTTTGTTTTAAGTGCCTTCTGCTGTTTGATCATGGTTACTGCTCTTGAAGTGAGGAGAAAAAAAAAAAAAAAACAAAGCAAAAATATTCTCGTCTCTGAAATGCTTAGCAGCTCTCTAAGTAAACTATTTGACAAACACTCTTCACAGCGAGTAGCAACTTGCCTGAGAAGCTGTGAGCTAGCCCGGCTGGTAATGTTCTTAGCAATATGTGTTACGTTCTATCCACTAGAATATTTTTAAACAATGGAAGGCATGTCATCTTGATTTGACATGATAATCCTGAGTTTACAGAATTTCTTCATAGTGTGTGAAACTGGTTTTTCACTTCACTCTACTGACCCTGAAAGGTGGAGTACACTGAGAACTGACTAGAACAATCTCCTTCCTTCGTATTGTCCCCTGAACCCTACCACCCTTGGCTCTCCACACTCCATTCTAAGCCTTCTCTTTGAGTTTGGTGGCTACTTTAATGGCTTCCAGTTCCCTCATTGTTTCTCAGTGACTCCACATGCCTTCATTAATACATTTTACTAAGCCCTAAGTAAGACTTTGCCAAGTATTCTACTACTGCATGGTTCTGATACAGCTGAAATTTAATAGCAATTATCTGCTCTTCTTAGCTTGGCTAGGACTCCACAAGAAACAGCTCTTTGACTGATGGCATCTATGAGGAGCATATTAATGTACCTATCTATTAATATCAGATGACATATTTTTCTCCTCCCTATACATAGCTGTGTACAAACTGGATATTCATTTGTTTAACAATGGAACATTTAAAAGGAGATCATTGGCATCCAGCAGTTGGCAAAGTGATTGAAGCGCTGGACTCCCGCATGGTCGACCACAGTTTGAGTCCGGGACTTGGTGTATTAAAATTCACACTGTGTGTGTGTGTGTGTGTGTGTGTGTGTGTGTGTGCACGTGTGCCCAAAATCCTGAGAGACAACAGAGAAGAAAGGGTTGTTGTGTGGCTACACCCCCGTGGCGTGATTTCTCACTTTCTATCTCTGGCAAGTGCAAAAATCTCTCAGAAAAAGAGATCATTGACTTCTGTGCACCAAAAGCGAAATAACTTAATAGTTTAATTTAAATGATAAAGTACTATTTCTACACAGGAAAAAGATCACTTTGAGTAGTTGTGAAAGTTTTGATCCCTTATTAGATAGAACTTTGGTATGTACTAGGAATGTCACAGGTATTGTTCAGGAATGAAAATACTTTAAACACGTATTTACAGTATTTTTTGTTTTATGATTCTTCATGGTATCGATTTAATTGTTTCAAACAAAAAGATTAGGCAAATAATTATAAGCTATACAATTGTGCTGGATAAAAGTATAAAACTTTTGAGTGATTTTAAAGACATTTAAAATGAGGGACCAGCAGTTAGTGTAATGGCTATGTCACTGGACTCCCACGTAGTCGACCACGGTTTGAGTCCCGGACCCAGTGGCTTAAACTCACACTGGGCGTGTGTGCGTGCGTGCCCAAGATCCCGAGAGGAGAATGGAGGAGAAGGGATTGCGGCATGGCCATCCCCCCTGGGGGGTGATTTCTCGCTTTCTATCTCTCTGTCTCTCTCTGTCTTTCTGGCGAGCGCACATGCCCTATAGTAAAAACCTCTCAAAAAAAAAAGACATTTAAAATGAAATATTAAGTAATAATTTACATTAATAAACTATCTTATATTTTTAAAAAGTCAAGAATACTTCATTTAATTATATTGAAAATTACCAATATATTCTCCGTGTTCTACAATAGTTTAAAAAAATTCTATTTATGCTTAGTTTACCTTGGAGGTTGGCGTTAAAAAGGTAACGTATCTTCCAGGCTGTATTTGAAATACTTTTTGAAAGTTTTTTTTCTTTCTTTTATGAGAGCAAGAGACAGAGAGAGAGAAAGATAAGCACCCTTGATAAGGTCTCACACTCAGTTTCCCCACCTCTGGCCTGACCTTCTCAGTCAAGAAGAATTTCAGTATGTGCAGATCAACTGGAAAACCAAATCCACGATCTTCCATATAGACCAGCATTGCTTGAGCAGTGTAGCACCCCAGTACCACTGAGCCATCCTAGATTGGAAATATTTTGTATAGAATACTATAGTTGCTCTTCCCCTTAGAAAAAGTAAAAGCTAACTCATGCTATACTGAGGGATTTTAACTCTAACATGCCATGGATGTCAGTGATGATTTTGCAATGACTAAAGCAATGTTTTCATGGTGATTTCTACTTCTAGTCATATGTTGTCTTCTGGGACCAGCAGTTGGCATAATGGCTATGTCAGTGGACTCCCATGTAGTCAACCATGGTTCAAGTCCTAGACCTGGTGGGTTAAACTCACGCTGGGTGCGTGTGCATGCATGCCCAAGATCCCAAGAGGAGAATGGAGAAGAAGAGATTGCAGTGTGGCCATTTCTCCTGGGGGGTGATTCCTCGCTTTCTGTCTCTCTATCTGTGTCTTTTCCAACAAGTGCACAAGCCCTATAAAAACAAAACAAAACACACACAAAAAAAACAACTCTCCAAAAAAAATAATATTGTCTTCTAATGATTAGACCCTCTCTTCTGCCTAGGTGTTACCTGGAAACACTGTGATCCATTGCAAGGTCAGACCTTCACTGCTGATGCAGTGTCCTGGAGTCAGAGGGCAATCACTAGTGGCTGAAAGTGAAGAACAAAGAGCCTGGTGGTTGTCAAGGAGCTGCTGCTGAGGTTGGTGTGGCATCTATCCTTCATGGGTGAGTCCTGAGACCTGGTCTTACTTGTCAGTCTGGCCTCAGGACAGGAAACATAGGGGAATTCACAGCTGAGTCAAAACCCATTACCAGGCATTGGTGTCAGCCACATCCAACACCGAGGCGAGACATCATCATGCCGGGAGTAGCAACATGGGATTCCAGAGGAGGCTTTGATCGCCTTCAAAATAACCAAATTACATGGGCCTTTTTCTTCCTTTGTCAGACCTCTTCTGCGGGCCGAGGGGAGTTTATTCTCCTTGTCGCTGACCATTCCTGC